>NC_092823.1:125134426-125409426 GCF_023375885.2 Dermacentor andersoni | reverse complement strand
TTTCAATTTTTTGTGCAAGTAATGTCCGCCTCTTCGAGTAGACCAGCTCACGGACTAGGATTGTGCTGTCTGCCACAGGCAATCTAAAAAATAATAATTTTTGTAGGAGTTCGCAGAAAAGCCCGGTATTTTGGCTATGAATAGACGTCGCTTGTTTGCCCGAAATTAGTAATAGCAGCCATTTGCCACTAAGACACCCATAGTCGGTGTCAACCTAAGAATTACTGACAAGCTCCGTCCACAAAAGTACGCTGCACCTGTCTTTCACCCCTGAACCGGAGGCGAGCCAGACGGATTCCGCTCAACAGCTTAACGACTTTGCTTTGCTAATGAAAGCGCTGTAGGCTGACTAGATAAAAGCTCGTTGTTTCAAGCTAAGATATCACAGCTCGCTGAGTGACGACGTCAGGATCACCCACGAAATTTGTCCAGACTAAGGTTTCATCCTGGTGATGAATGTAGAGCCCTGTGGCGCAAGGGCCACGTATGGCCAAACAGCGCAGAAGGTTTCATCCTAATACCAGTGACGTAGACAGGTCTGCACGTAGCAAACAGCTGTTTTATACACGCCAGATGCGCAGGTCGCATCAAGTCACGGAAATGGAGTCACGGAAATGGAGTCACGGAAATGAAATCACGGAGATGAAATAACGGAGATGAAATCACGGAAATGAAGTCACGGATGTCCGGCGTTACGCAGTCCGGCGTAATGCCGCCAAAATTCCCAGGGAGTCTAACCCTGAACCTTTGCAAGGATTCCAACTCACTATTTGTGGTGTTAGCTAATGCGAATTTAAATGAGGCTTGTGACCTTTGGTGGGGGGTCGGACCCACGACATTCGGTTTTAATTAGGGCGAATTAGCAAATAAATTGATAAGAAACCGTGAAGCCGAGGCGAAGAAGCGTCAACACGACCTCTTGTGTTAATTAATCCACAGTTAATTATACATAGCTAATAAAGAGAATTTATTAAGGCACTCGTACCCACTACCTTTGGTGGGAGTCGAACCCACAAGGAGATATGGGCGAACCGGCCATATCTCAAAGTTGTTTTCCCATTGACAATGGTGTTAAGGCGAAGTGAATTAAGACAAAGTTAATTTAGAATCTAATCTATTTAGAATATAATCTAGTCCATCTCTAATTAGAAAACAATTAACTAGGCCTTATCAGACACCGTCGCATTCATGATGTGGATAGCTTGCGCGTAAATATTGAGGCAACATTGGGGCCAGCCTTTCAAGTTGAAGTTATTTTTTCCTCTTCAGTATCGCTTCTTAAGCCGCTTCCACCTATGGGCTAACAAACCATCCGTTCGTGCGTCTGCTTGACGCACCTGTATTCCTTTCTCTCTTTCCTCTCCTGCCTCGAGATGGTCAGTTCCACGGTCTCAGCGATTCCATTCATAATGTTTCGACGTAAGTTTGCGTTGACGTGTTAACAAAGACCGCCGTACAAGTACACTCGGGAAAACAACACACAAGCGGTAGAACGTTCGAACGCACCGCCATCAAGCGAAACTTCGGCATCTCTAGTTCACCTAACATCTGCATACGGCTGTACACCGAAGGCAAGATGGAAACCACAAAATAAAGGTGTTCCTGGAACCCCAACGTGAATCAGGTTATAGTCTCAGGCATTCTGCGAAGCGTCACATAGAGCGACCTCTGTTCAATAGCACGTACTCGATTTAACCGACGCGCTTGCCCCAGCGTGACACCTTTGTGCCCGTCTGTTGATTCCTGGAACTACTTGCAAACCAAGGACTTGAGTTTCCATCCGTCGAAGACTTTAATGATTAAGTAGACGGAGGCACAAAGTAGCTAGCAAAATGGATAATGTGGGTCCATTTGTCTTTCTACAACGACGAAACGAAGCCTATGCTTTACAACAGAGGAAAGAAAGTTCCCACGTACCAGATTCATAATTTCTGTCCAGGTTTGTTGCTGTCTTTGCTTAACCGATACATGAAACTAGACATGGTCATGAGCAATTTAGCACGAAAATATGAACAATACGTGTGGGTTTTCTTTTCGACTTGGAATTTACTACTGAATACGCACGTCTCAATGACTGACAGCCAGACATATGCTGTGCCTCTTCATCAATGCCGTGACAAATCTATCGCGTTATACTTTTGTCCGCCATTCTTCCAACCACATTTTCCATTGTTATCCCCACGGTAGCTTTTAAATCGCCCAGTTCATTACTGTTGTGCTTCCGGGTGTGCCTTGCCTATTTCGTCGTCATAGCTTGCACACACAGGGTTGGACCGCAACTCCACCTTGCGGCAGGAGCCATTTCATCGCGCGCGAACTGATCTCGGAGGTCATACCTCGCGTGACTTCTGCAGTCTGCTGTATGTCGGCAGGTGCGAGGGAACTTGCCGGAAGGCCGTGACAGCCAACGAAAAGGGGTTATATGTTACCGCGGGCCTTCAAAATCGCGGTCACGTGACCCTTTAATGAAAACTTACTAAGCGATACAGTTACGTTACTTCTGACCACGCACCTGCCTGTGGCTCTACCGTATTGTGTGCATACGCGATTTGCACATATGCCGACAAAGCGCGTCGACTTGGTGCAGCCGACTCTACATCAGAACTTTATGGGCCTAGTTGGTACATATTTACAAATATTTTCAAGGCGCACACAATAGGCACGGCAAAACATATATATATTTGTCAAATATGCAGCAACTAGGCCCACAGAAAGTTCTTCTAAGTCATATTTCTTCTACATCGGGCCAGTCTTCTTTATGTTCAAGTTGACGTCGCAGCATCGACCCGTCACCCACATTGTCACACCTACGTGCAGCTCTAGAGTTTACGTCTATTGCATCCTGAACGGCAGCATGCCGACTTAGTTGTCATGCCTCTTCGGTAACGTGCGCCCGTCTTGGGGTCATGTCAAGCGCATCTGCAAGATTCGCCGTTCCGAGCTCTGGCGTCAAGTAAGACTCTACCAGGGTTAGTTACGCATCTTTTGCTATTCCAGTGACCCTCCTTGGATTGCTGACAGAAAGTTGCAGCGCGTCAGGTCTTTGGCAGCTCGGATGACAGAAGCATCATGGAAAGGGTCGTTCCGCAGCATGCTTCGGTCGACTGCAAGGAAGGCTAAGGTGCAAGGAAACCAACGGCTTGATCCTGCTTGGCGGGGTAACCATACCCGAAGACGTCGCAGCAGTGCTCAGGAAAGGACCAAAGTTTAGTGCTGCGCCTCATTTTCAAGCGCATGAGCTCCTGGCAATAAACAGGAAAGTTGCAAGCAAAGCCGGGGCGGATGCCACCGAACGTTGCCTTCTACAGGGTGTAGACGGCCTTGTCAACGCTGGATCCCAACAAAGACCACGAAGAGACAATCTACCAAGCGGAAAAGTCTCGTGCTTCTGTAAAAAATGGTTTGTCGTTCCTGCAGGCGGACAAAGAGGAGGGATTCGTTGTCCTGTCTAACTCAGAGTTCAAAGACAAGGCTCTTCAAGCAATTCACAACAACTTCAGGGCAGTCAAGGTAAAAGACACGCGCGCAAAGAAGGATTTCGAGCAGCAGTGCAAGGAACTTAACCTTACTCGCTTGGCAAGAAGCCTCAACAAATGTTCTGTAAGCTCATATTGCAAGTGGTTTTTTTTTTTTCAGCAAAAACCCACACAGAGAATATTTCGTTTCAGTCGATCGTGAGTGAAAAAGGATCTTGAAAGCACTACATCTAGCATGTTTTTGCTGAAACAGTTAAAATTTTGTGATCCTTTCATTGTTCGCAAATCGGATGAATTAGTAGTTTTTTAAAGGAAATACCCGTCATGGGATACGCCTTTTCTGTTGATGACGAGGAACTTTTTTACTGTGTACCCCAACATGCACTGCTAGCCTCTGTTAAAGAACGTGTAGACGAAAACGCCGAGGTCGCCTTCCAGAACACAGGGGGTGTTCGTACGAGTAACTTAATTAGTTTGTTAGAGGCCTGTTTACACTCCACTTTTGTATGTTTTGACGACAAATTCTTTTTGCAGAGGACAGAATTTGCATTGGTTCCTGTGTCATGCCAACTTTATACGATATCTTTTTTTGTTCCAGGTCGACCGAGCACTAGACCATGCATGTAAAGAAGGCGGAAAAGTGTTACGTGTTTTTAGATTTGTAGATGACTTTTTATTATTATTACTAAAGCCTTTACGAGAAAACAAGTTGAAGTGATTTTAGACCTCTTTTAACCGATTTGGGAAGGGATTGACCTTCACACATGAACTCCCCATTTACATATCTCTTCAGCTTCTAGATATACATTTTAGTTTTTTAGGGGATATTTTTGCTGGTCTAATAGGCCTCGGACTAGGAATAGGATGCTGCCTTTTCGCTTGTCCCTCTAAGATAGTGAAAAGGGCTCTATAGCATCTCTTTGCCTAGAGTCTTCGCTAAGGAAATTGTGCCACCACACGATGCAAGAAAGCTTTCAAGCGCAGGTGAAAAAACTGCCGGTAGCAGGTTTCATCAATGCAGTTGGTGAGGGTCTGATGCAGAAGTTCAAGCAAGGAAAAAAGAAGGACAATAGCAATTTCAGGGGGGATAACGTGCTCTTGAAGTAGTTCGTTACATTCATAAGGTCTCGCATAATCTCAACAAGGTCGCGAATAGGCACGACGTTGGAGTGGTTTTCCCTGTCCGCAACAAACTCCCCCCGTCTTTCCCCATAGCCACAGCAGCCGAAACAAGGCGAGGTTTCCGAAAGAAGCACCTTTGGCCGTATCTAAACTGCAGCCGCGGATTTGTCCATGACATTCTCTCTATGCGTGGCAAAAGCTATATCGGGCAAACAGGAAGGTGTGTGAACGACCGATTTAGAGGGCCTTGAATATTAGAAAGACGGAAATAACGCATTTGGCGGATCACGTGAACCCTAGCGGTGGATGCGAGGCATTATTTCGTGACGTAAAGATTCTTGGTATAAGCCACAGTGAACAGGCCAGCTTGATACTGGAAGCATGTCACATAAAAAAGAGGGGTGAAGGTTGCATCAGTGAGCCTTCATTAAGTCTGTACGCAAAAGGGTTTGGATACCTCGACGTGCATATGAATTAGTCGGGCATTTCTTATACATACATTCATATCTCGTACTTTTTCCGTAAACGCATCTTCGCATGTGCCTTTCTCAAATATATTTCATGTCCACGTTGTCGATTAAACAGTTTAAAGTGGCACCAGTCCTGGGTATGACCTGCCTTTAGCGCCGTGTCTCTTGTTTGCGCCTTAAAAATATTTGACTCTACACTGTTGTAATCGTTTACTGATATTCACCGAACCCCGACATAAGATTTCCCCTCGTGACAGACGTCCATAACCGTTACACGTCCCGCAGCCCGTTTCTCATGAATTCGCTCCTATTACCCTGCTCGTGTGACGCAGAGAGCATTCACTACTCGCTTAGCGATCTGTTTAACGCACCTCTGATGCCTGGTCCACACATGGTCGCTGATGGCACAAGAAAGCAATAAACAATGCTGGGCATACGATTGCAGCGACGAGTAAGGCGATATGTTTCACGAACGCAGGCTGGTGATGCAGCGGATGCATTTCGTGATTGCACACACACACGTTCGTATAGACGTCTTCTTTTTTTCTTTTTGTCGACAAGAAACGCATACGTATACCAGACGAAATCATCTTGTTCGTCTCATACCAGCAAGCCAAACGGCGTCCTCCTCGAGGTTGGGGATAGGTTGCCGCGCTCGAATTTCGTTCTCAACGCTCCCAAGCCCCCGTATATAGGTGGCGCTGCGAGCGATCGCTTTTGAAATCGGGTGACATAAATTGATTTATTCACGGGCCCTGATGCGAATGAATAAGTGTCGAGAGCGATGCGGGTGTCGCCGGCGTGAGGCTCTCCCGAGAAGTGTCAGCTTCGCATTTTTATCGCGGTCCTTCTCCACCGCCTTTCCGTTACGGTTTTCTCCTTTATCATTTGCATTTCCCTCCATCACACTCTCTTCCGTCCTCAAACAAAACTGCGGCGAGGGTGAGACCGCGAGAAGAAAAAAAGCCGTCAGTAGGACCTCACAACGGCCCGCAACTGCTGTGCGCGCCTAACAGACGTAAGACTGGGTCGCCGGTCGTCTGCCTCCCGGGGATACACGTCGTCGCCTTCTGGAACGTGTGGCCTTCGCGCCGATAGCAGACGGCCCATTCAGAGCTCACTGCCGAGGCTCTTGATGCCACGTGACCTTCACAGTGACGAGTGAAGTCCGCAGTGCCGTAGCTTTCTCGTCAGCTAGGTCGTCGCGTTTACGCACCGACCTCACGACGACGGTCTTAACCTAACCCAACCAGGATGACGGGCAGGTCTACGCCGCCTCTGCATTGGGGCAGCGTTCTGTTCCACTGGATTTACGTCTGGACCTTCTTGGTCGTCGTGGTACTGCAACCGGCAAGCGCTGGCCTCTGTTCAGGTCAGTGTAATGACGAGCCAGTTCACGGATTGTAAAAAATAAAAACGCTGGTATCGTCCAGTGTTCCGTTAAATCCCATAGAATTAAAAAAAAACTATGCGAGTCTTTTTGTTGAGGAGCATAGCATGTGGAAGTGAGAAGGCGTCCCCCAACTGCGCGTAGTCTGCAGGTCACCATGAGGAACGACATATGTTTTCCTGCCGCTTTCTGTTCATTCTATGCTTCTCTAAGTTCTCGACAGTGTGTGCTCCTGCACACTTGTGAACATGGAGAGCATTATACACTAATGCATTCGCCGGCATTTGCGCTCTCTGTTAGATCCAGATCTTACACTCTAAAACGGTCTGCGCACTTTTAGACTTATCTTTCGATCGTCTCGTGCGTGACTTTTCTTTCCTCAGCGATGAGCGCCCACTACATCCAGGTCACGAACGGAATTCGCGTCGTCAGCGTGACATAGCATTAGTGACAGGAAAGCAGCGCCCGTACAAAGAAAGGAAACGCAAAACAAGACAGATGACGAATATTGTTTCGAGACACTGATACGCATCAAAGGGTGCGAACTGTTTCTACAGCGTATTTTATGCCACCCCGCCTCTAGCTCAAGCACACGCAGTATTTCAGAAGCCGCTGGTTTAGCTCGGTGTGCACGTAGAGCCCTCCATGCGTAACGCGGAGCATGTGGATTCGCTCCCCGTCAGCAGCGGTGTTTCGCCCCTTTCATTCTCCTTATTCACTTATCCTGTCTGTTGCCTATAGGCGGTTTCTATAGGCTTGTCTACACGGGCAGTGGCCTCCGACCTTTTCGTCAACTACCACTTGGCAATTATTCTCCACTATAACAATCGAGTGCCTTTGTGACGAGGCTCTTGGGACCTCCAAGATACTTCGTTATATCGGTTACTTCGTTTTAGAGATCACGCATTGTTATACCCCCCCCCCCCCCCCCCAAAGCGCCGGGAGAGCGCGTTCAGCGAAAGTAAATCCTTATTTACAATGAAATCACGAGTAACGTAGCGAAAGGAGTGGCTTATAATCTACTGCAAGCTTCGGCCGAACCGAATGCGTCATCTGCAGTCGACTGAGAAGCGCTGGCAGCTGCTTTGTGAAGTCAACTACCAATCGATACGTACGTGCAAGCGTTACAATGAATAAACTGTGAATAGGAAAAAGAAGTGAACAGTTGCGCAAAGAAAGTGCACGGAGAGAAATGCCCCATCTGCAGCAGCAAGTTTCGTTGGTGTGTTTTCGCTTGCAGTTCACACAGTTCGCTGTTGTTGGCAGCGCCTACAAGATCGGAATGCTTAGCACTGGCAACGAGTGGGAGCATGAAGATTTTTGCGACTATAGTGTTGCTTTGTCGCGCCTACCAACAGTATTATCATTATACTGTTTTAATTACACCATTAAGCACGCGCTGACACCCCTCGTAAAACTGCTCGGCCATTTGGCCCGCCGGCCTTTTCTCTTTGCTTCAGGGATGCGGAGATGACATATGCAATGCGGAGCGCAGTGGTACTGCACTCCACCGGTGCCTACTGACATTCTTCGTAAAACATCTAGTCAGTCTAGGGACGCCTCAATTCGTTCGTTGTGCAGGCAGAGAATAATTGCCAGAGTACAGAGCGACGATACTTGGCAAGAGGTCGAAGGCCACTGCCCGTACAGACCAGTCTATAGAAGTTGTCTACAGACTATAGACACGTGCACAGATTATGCGAAATACAGGAATTCGGCAAGGACATATGCAATCCTACGTTATTCCAGTCATTTCATTGTTATAGCTGCATAGTGAAGGGGGGAGTGGGGTAAAAAATGTCGACACGAGGTGAACAACCTGCCGGACGAGCGCCGACTTTAAATAGCAATTTATTACGCACACGAGTGGAAAAGCAAAACACTCATCGGCCATACCATGCTGAATAGGCCGGTTCTCGTCCGGTGTGTTACCTCTGCCTCCCTGAACCCTTTGTCCATGCATATGCGCGCTCGCGTGCATGTTACTTCTCATTGTTCACACTCGAACTTGCTTGTCAGAAGTTTCAGTTCGAAGGCAGTACTCGTCCTACCAATAGACCTCACGAAGGTCAATTCGCTCGCTGCTGCTGCCGCGTTTGGTCACGCCAGCGGTTTTTTTTTTTTTTTTTTTTTTTTTTGCAGTGAGCGTCGGCGCTCCCCGAGTGTGATGTATTTTCAAGTTTGCTTGTGCGCGCCGACACCATGCTCGTTAATTCAGTTAGCAGGCGAATGTTTCCAAGTTTATATGGCCGATAAATCTGTTCTTAGTAGAGCAGAAAGTTGGGCTAGTTGGTTGAAATGCATACTGAAGAAGTTTGCGCTCGTCCTTGTTTTCTTCTCGGCTTGCCCTCGTCTCCCCGCGCAAACTTGTTCACTGCTACTCTCACTTCGTATAGCTGTCTACGAATTTGCTATCGCAATCGATGCTTCGCCTTTCGAGCGAAATTGTGACTTCATTTTTTTTTTTTTTTTTTGCACGACAGCTTATTTGCTCTTGCCATGCGTGTACAATCGAGCGCGAAAGTCTAGAGAACCACGGCATCAGCAAAATAATAAGAATATAATTATAATAATAATAATAGTTTCTTCTAGTTTAGCCGTGCAAAACGTGAAATTGTATTATTGCATGACGTGTGTCAAAGAGGCGCACTAGGCAGTACCACTTGATTTCCGCCTTTATGCCTAGGCTCCGAAGAGAAAATTTTAGCCACACCTCTGGTCGTTAAACTTTGGCACTCGCTTATACGTCCGTGAGCCCCGTCAGAATAGTTTAATGACTTTTGACCATGGTCCTCATCATCTTAAACCTCTGATGTAAGTACAAGGGTTCACTTGATGTGAATATCGTGGATAGCATGTTCTTTGTTGTATCTGGCTACTTCCCCCCCCCCCCCCCCTGGCGCCCGCAAAGCTATGTGCAACGCCTTTGTTGCCAGGGAGGCCTTCAACGCTTGTGCACACACTGTCAATAAACTGAATTTAAATATTTCCGAAATTATGTAATTCCCCCTTTCCTGTTATCGCAGTTGGAGAAGCCTTAATGTCGTGTGACAAAAAGTTTCTGCGGCCAAAGGTAAGCGTTAAACGTTTTTAGACGAAGATTAGGGTATAAATACCACTACCGCGTAACAACGCTAATGGCGTAGTGCAATGTGAGGGGTGCAAAAAAGGGTAAAATTTGTCTGGTTTATTGGCACACATATATCTCTGTTCTTACTTAATATAGCTCAATTGAATTTAGTTAAGTGCGTCTTTATTTGCTGGTAATGATCCTGAATTCTGTACTAAAATGTAACCAGAAGTTTCCTAAATATGCGAAGTGGTATTGACACGTTCAGTGTGTAGTCACATTTCTTCTTATGTCTACATTGAAACTGCTAGTTATACCTTTACATTAAATTATTGTTACACAAATGTGCACGTCTTACATATATACATGGAACCTGCTATATTTTTCACTGTATAGATTACACATCGTACAATCATAGGCTTGCCTGCCATGGCCTTGAAACGAGACTGGCAGCATTGAAAATAAACAAATACATATTGCACGCGCATATTTCTTAAGCGCTTCGCAATCAAATTGTTGTATTGATTTAGAACATGGGCCACTCTTAAAATTGAGAGACGCTGTAGAGAAGTGTTAAGTTCAATTGTATTAGTAAATATTTCTGTAATAGAATATACAAACTAAGAATCAACAAACTTGAGGCAGAAACCGTCGAAGGTGATTGTCTAGGGCAGCGAGAGTTTTGTTGCGTAACCTGCTGCAAGTCCTTATACTACCGTGAATTGCGACAAGCTTTATGGGCATATCAGCGGGCGCACAAAGTGTTAATCTCGCTGCCAACAACAATGCCGAACAACACCGCAGCGCATCCAGTATGTCTTGTTGTGAGCACAGCAGTCCAGTTGAAGCCTCGTAGCTATATTGCCAGTGTCCGTATAGCAGCCGCGGGTGCGACTCCGTTGCCACGGCTGTGCGTCAAACGGCAGCGCTCGACTGCTGCGCCGTCTATCGATGGCGCCGCGCACTTCACACTCCTTCCTCCGCAACTGCGCTTTCTCTCTCCTCCTTTTCCTCGCTCGTGCTGCCCTCTCCAGTTATTAAAAAAGGAACGTTCGACAATTCAGAATACCGAATTCTCGAGCTCAATACGAATCGAATAGCCATGCTGTTTGATTCGCATTCCATATTTCGAACATTCGCACATTTGTAGCGCGCCCTTGGCATTCGTGCGAGAGTTATAGATGCAGCCTTCGGAGTGTTAGCCAGTGCCACATGTGGTCCGGGGTGGATTGTCTGTTGGTTTGTCCTTCTGTCTGAATAGATGGGCAGGCGTTGTGCACCTCCCCGTGGCAGTTGTCAGCCTGCTCCTCAATTGCTTTCCATTTCGTCACTTTCAAGGGCATATATATTTTCAAGCCAAGTAATAATAATCAATCAATCAATCATTTACCGAGCCCATGAATAACCATAGGGTCAGTGCTGGCACGCGTACATTAAAAACAAAAAAAAAATAACAAGAAACCGCAGGGCAAAGTAAGAAACACACAATGATTAAAAATAAGAGTGCATGAACAAAGCGCAATGTAAATAAAAGCGGAAAAAGAGGAGAAAGGCAGTTCGACAATGCGACAAACTATGAAACAACGCAAAGCTCAGGAAAGAACAATGATGGCGAGCTACCAAACCTATCAAGATCCTCAAAATAAGCGTTATAATCTTTCAGTATATTCCTTAGACGGTTGAGTGTTGGTGATGACAGGCAGGAACATGGAAAGGCCACTGTTCTTTGGTGATCCTGCGCGTAGTACGAAACATGATACAACTGAGGTGTTCGGGGCAGGTGAGGGCACCGTGAAGGGAGTGGAAAAGAGAAGGTCAGCAGGATTACGTCGGCAGCGAAGTAAGGGCAATGTCAATAATGCAACAGCGCTAAACAAGGTCCAGAGTCCGTGTGAGCAGAGCGTGATGATATGTGCTTAAAAACGTTTGCTGGGCTCGATCTATAATGTAATTGTTAGATCTAGAAATGCCTTTCCACACTACCAACGATTCGAGTTGAGGAAATAATAATAATAATTAATCATTTATTTAATATGCCCTGGAACAACGCTGATGTCTGGGGGATGGTGCACCCGCCGTGGTTGCTCAGTGGCTATGGTGTTAGGCCGCTGAGCACGAGGTCGCGGGATCGAATCCCGGCCATGGCGACCGCATTTCGATGGGGGCGAAATGCGAAAACACCCGTGTACTTAGATTTAGGTGCACGTTAAAGAACCCCAGGTGGTCAAAATTTCCGGAGTCCTCCACTACGGCGTGCCTCATAATCAGAAAGTGCTTTTGGCACGTAAAACCCCATAATTTATTTTTTTTATTGGGGGATGGTGCATAGAAATACAAGAACAAGGAATATGCAAAACAACTACGACTAATAGTTACGGGGTAAAAAAAATAAATGAAAAAACAGAAATGAACCGGATAAACAGCTACATGATGAACAACAATACAGCAATAAAACACCACTGAGAGACGCAGAACGTGTACGGAAGGAGAGAGATACTATGAGAAATCAGAAGAGGAGCGCATATCTAGTGTAAGTGTCAAGCTCGGGCCGAAAAAAGTCGACACGTTTTGAAAGATATTAAGATAAAGGAAATGACACGTGTAAATATTATTCATTCTGTGGAGAGACGAATGCCTGCTGAAAAAGGCAGTAATGTGAAAGAGTCTATCTTCCTTACGGTAGTCTACTGCAGGACCCGATGCGAATAGAAGCTAGTAGATTCGACATGTAATATTCCCACGAATGATATTGTCTAAAAAAAGGAAGTCGGTACGACTACGTCTGCAGCTAAGCGACGGAAGTGCGGGATGTTTATGCAGACTTGAAAAGTTGCTTGAGGTCAGAAAAGGACGTTCAGATACACTAATGAACTTTTTATGCAGACGCTCAATTAAAATGCTGAATCGAACTGCTTGTGCCATATCATACCGCCGAAGCATGTTCACGTGATGGGAGACAGGCGGATGTAAACAATTTGAGGAAGGGAATTGAGGTAAGGAAATCTCTTGTATAAGTCGGCATACAGAACCGAGCGCGCAGGTACCTTCATGCTACGCGGTGTAGGTGGGCAGAGAAGCTTAACGTACTCTATCAAAAAGCACGCCGAGGTCGCTTATTTCAACAACTCTCTTCAACAGTGCATGATCAACCGAATACAGGAAAATTATATTATAGCTTTAAGCGAATATGACAGAACTCTGGTTTTAGATTAATTCAGAGTGAGCCCATTTATCTGGCATCGTTCACAGAATGAGGTTAGGTCGGACTGCAGAGCGCGACAGTCCTCGATAATGTGTATCTCCTGAAATCTTTGACGTCGTCAGCGTAAAGATTTCTGGATTGCTGCGGTAACTTTATTGATGAAAATTAAGAAGAGAAGCGGGCCTAACACAACACCTTGGGGCACAGCACTAGATACCGTAAAGACACAAGAATTATCATTGACGCTCACGAAGCCGGGCCTTTCGAGAAACCTGTAACGAGTAACAGCTTCGACACGTGCCGTAGTAGTGCACAAGCTTCTCGAGCAGCAGAGGATGATTGACTACGTCAGAGGCTTCGCTGAGGTCGCCGTACACAGCATCGCCTTGCCCCATTTGCGGGACGGGCGTGGAAACCGCCATCACAAAACGGACAAAGTTGGTGGTCTTTGAGCAGCCAGAAATGCATGCTGATTTGGAACAAGAACATTTTTTACACTGAACAACGCTTCACTATATATGAACAGCCAATTCTAAAAGCTTGTAAATTGCAGAGAGTAGAGAAATCGGCCCCTAGTTAGCGACATCCGTTTTGATGGCGGATTTATAGAGACAGAAAAAACGCGAGCGGTTTTCCAAGCATTGGGAGAAGTATAATTATGCAAACAGTTATTAAATATTGACGTCAGCGCAGGTACAAGGATGCGACTGTAGGCTTTGATAATGGCGGCCAGGACACCATCTGGGCCGTAGGACAAAGTTGGCCTCAGACGCCCGAGGCATTCTCTGATGACTCTCGTCAAAGAGTACCGAAATGGAGGTTCCAGTAGAACAGTTCGGCTGGTGGACAGTGCAGTCAAATGATGATCTATTTATACACTCTTATTAAACAAAATGATACCCGTTAGGTCATATCTTGCCACACAACAATAACCATCATCTGTCTTGTCCGCATTTCCCTTCTTTAACGCTGCTTAGCCCGCTACTTCCAAGGCACGAACCGCATGCGCGTTATCGATTGTCGACTGGAAAGTAGCGAGCGCAGCGTTTTCAAGAAAGGAAACGCAAGGCAGACGACGATTATTGTGTTGTGGCATATATACACCCTTAAGGGTGTACATTTCTTTAAGAGTGTAGAGGGAAAATGTACGACGAGAATCAGCGACTGGCTTGCACTTCTCCACAACAATAGGCAAGCAGACGGATACAATCTCCACGTTTACTGCAGTGCATACCAAAGTGTCTCCAAAAACCCGCCGGCTAGTTAGAGGCGCTGTTCACTAATGTATCAGTGCTCGACTTGTGATCTCACTTATACAGGTAATTATTCATTTATTCAATATACCTTACAGGCCCGAAAAGGGCGTTGGGTAATTAGAGAGGAACCACAAGTGGCGGAACTCCCCAATCCATTTGTTAGGCTCAAGACTTTTAGAATTCTCTGTGGACATGCTCTTTACGCGTTAGCGCAGTTCTAAGTTCCGCAGATAACCAATGGGAAAATTTACATCGTTTGGGCTTGTACTGGGGTATGTACAGTCATAGTCATACATACCATCCCCAACGATCTCGGTAAAGCGATGGACCCATTCGTCGACCTCGCATATACTAGTCACGAGTTAACAATCAATTGCCGATTGTCAAACCTGTCAGGACGAACAGGGGCAATGTCAGAGTGCGACCCTTTTACATTGTGTACATTTGACAGGCACAGGTCAAATACATTTCCACGACAGTTCTCAGTTAAATTGTGTTGCTGAAGGGGGTTAAAACCTAGGAAATCTAACAGCGACCTGCATTTGTTCGCTATGAAACTTTTGTAGTGGGAATAGGTGTAGTTGTTCCGTTGAATACCAGGCGTGTTCATGTTACCAACAATAATATCTTGGTGGCTGGTAAATGCGTGGTCACATGTTCGGTAAATGTTATGACCTCAACAAACATGACAGGATTGAAGTTTTGTGTTACATAAACAACTCCAGTTAATAGTTTTTGACAACGCGCCAGATTTAATAATAATAATAATATAGTTCTGATGTATTTCTTCACCTAGTTCTTTGGGTGACGAATATCTACGAACAGGCATCATGTGAATATGCCTTTTGTTATATGCTGCCTTTCCAGGGTGATAACGAGAAGTTTATGAAGGCAATCACGGCTTGCCTGGATAAGGAGAAGTTGGACCTTAAGAAGATAAACCTGCCATGCTTCCAGCAAGAACAGGTATGACGACATTTAGTTTTTACTGACACTTCAGGCATAAGGTCCTGCTATCGATAATAACACGTTTTCTTTTTGAAACGTCTAAATTTTAACAAAACCATTTGACATGCAAAGGTTTCCTAGTAACTGATACACACCAACCACATAGTTCAATTATCTCGCAGACAGCAGCATAAACACTATTTTAATAAACTGGTAGTCAGTCGGCTGACGAAAAGTGCCTTTCGCTAAATACCGTGCAGAAAATGTTTTTAGTAGACTTGTATGTGAGATCGTCATTGTGGCCGTGAACGGCCACATTGAAACTAACCTATCAAGATATGTTTAGTATTTCTTGACTTGCTTTCAGCACATCGTTGCTATTCTCTTTCCAATCTGTTATAAACTTTGTTGTCTGCTGACTTCTTATGCTCTAAATCTGGGGATATGTCTGTTTAAAATAAAAGCTATATCTCTATGTTCTGTCATGCTAGGTTGTGCATATTACGTTATGAATTCACGCAAATGTCTATTTTTTCCTTGATTTGCTTTCTTTTGTCCAACACTGTTTTTTATCCTGTTGCTCACTATATATATATATATATATATATGGGCAATTACCTAGTGAAGCTGCTGTTTGATGCAGCCTTTTGCAACTACTCGCATTTCTAGGAATAATAAACTTGATATTAGTTTGATCTGATTTGACATATAAACGTGATGCTTGTGTGCGAATATAGCGTCTGTAACTCCTATTTCGTGAACAGGTTAGACTTGTTAAGATACTCTTATACGTTACAAGTACTGTCAGCACAGATGCAAACTATTCCGAAACTACTCTTGTTTGCCTGCGTATGTGACACCTGGTTGATCAATTCAGACTTCTAAACCTGCTCATGTACACTTGTGAATACTCCATGCAAGAACCGACTACGGAGCGATTACAAGTTGTGTTTCCTTGTAATTACGCACAACAGGCGTTCTGATCACTCATTTTCTGTTCGCGTTTCACTAGGTGGCGTCCAAATACACACCCCCAGTGACGGCTCCCAGTAACAGAAACCGATCTTGAATGCTACGCTTTTACAGGCTCCATGCGCCGGAAGTAATTGCAGAGGCGAAAATACGTCATAGCCGCCACGTTTCCGGCATCGCCTGGTTATGGTGATGGTATAGTACGATATACTGATAAGAGGGAGCTTTAGCTCGAGTGCAACACTGATTTCCCGATTAAAATACACGTAAAACACAGCAATGCTGTCGTAAGGCAGCCACTTAACCGATTAGAGTTTGTTGCACTTGAGAGGAAAGGGTGATATAGCAGATGCATCAAGCAAAATTCTGAGCCATCACCTCATACTTCTAGAAGAATGTGCGAAATCGGTAAATTTAAAGAAAAAAGGTTTAATCACGAAATTTACAAAGCCGTAACTCTGCACAAAAAGATGTAATTTGATATATGGGTTGACAAATTCCTTGAAGCTGTCATTATGTATACCAGCGTTTTGCAAAAGCCCCCTACTTACAAATTAGTGGTGCATTTAAGCGTCAAATGTAAAACATCAATTTTGTGCGCTTTAGATGAACAATAGGTGCAGTTTACAAAAATGTGACATTGTTTTATAATTTCTGAAATACACCTGCTGCAGTTGCCAGACATTAACTTCTTTATCTAAATGTAATAAACCACATCAATATTGGTGCAGCACTTCATGCCGATTTTTCCATTCCCATATTTACACGTGGTTAAGACTTTCCGAGCTAAAGCTTCCTCTTGCCACCAACTCCAAGCAAATTGCTCGCCTGTAATCGTTCGCGACACCTTGCAACCACGTGCAATCGTCCCGGTGATTTTGCTACGTCAACGCAGTCTGTTCTCGGCGCAGGTGGACACCCTCGTGAAGTGCAGATGTGAGGCCTACATCCAAGCTGCGGTGAGCTCATTTGGGGAAATAAGTGAATGGAATTGAACAATCCGTTTTGCCTACCTCGCAACTGAATTATCAATCGGTTATTTAAATGGTCGATTCAGTGACCGATTTGTCGGTCAGTCGATTGTCCGAGTGAAAGCACGGTTGAGTGGTCGACCATTTGAATTATTGGTTGACCGGTCGACTGATTAGTCGAAGGCTGATTGTTTCATCATAGACCAGACCTTCATCCGTGTGCTTCGTGCACAACCCGAAGTATGGATATGAATAGGTTTCAAGCGGCCCAGCTTTCAGTTCAACTGTGCGATGGCTGCACAAAGGAATGGTCGCCCGCTTAAACCAAGCACAAGAATCCGCGTAGTAACCCTATCAATTACCTCCTCTCCTAGACACCTGTAGCGCGTCAGCCATGAAGCGGGTATGGAACCACCACACGTCAAGTTGGAGCGGCTTCATTGCCTTCCCGCGAGACTGCACGTAAAACAGAGGGCGCCTCGGTCCGCGGGTATAGGGCGGGCGGGGGGGGGGGGAAGAGGGGGCTCAGCTCTCCCGCGCCTTCCTCTTTTCAGCCTTCACAAAGGTTTTTTGAGCACCACCCCACTTGAAGTACACTCCCGAAGCCTTTACAGGCGGTCCTCTGGTTGTTTGCGTGCTTTGCTTTTGCTTCTTGGCTCTTGCTTGCTTTTCCTTAGTTTTTTGCTATGCTTCGCTCTGTTTGCTCTTTCGCTTCTTGAACCATGCGGTCAAACGGGGGAAGTGAGCTAAAACTTAGAAGAGAAATTATAAGACAGGGGTAAAGGTGGAAATTCTACAACTAATATTAATGTAGACTAACTGTACAACCGTCGATTCTTTTTTGTCCAAGCTGTCTGAGCATACCTGTGTTGTTACGTGATGAACTGTGGTTTTTACGTTGTGTTCTATTGTCGCCAATAAGTGCATTGTCTGTATCACTGTACGTGTGTATGAATAAGCTTGTTTTTAAACCAAAGCCAAGGCCTCTTGCAAACGTTTATCGTTGAACCCTGTGTCAATAATGATGTATTTTTCCCTTTTATGAATGTACCCTTTCCTGCCAAAGCCTTCATTAAGGCTAGCAGTATGTACAAACAAATAAATAACTTTAGTGAACATTTTGGAAGCACTGCTTCCAACATTGACATCAGCGAACGAATGCGCCTTTGCTTTTCTTTAAAATACCGTTCTTTCCGACCCGCACGCACACTCGAAGGCTCTAACGACAAACCATCCCCCCCCCCCCCCCCTCCGGGCGTGCCCGTAGACGTCTGCGCCAACCGAGAAAAGGCCGTAAATCATCACGCCTCGACTGCCTACACAGAGGACAAATCTGCCACTGTTTATGAAGCCGCTTCGAGTTGCGGCAGTTGCCGGATCGCGCAACTAAATCGCGCCAGACGCATGCGCCAGAGCACGTTTGACGGGAAGAGGAAATGAAATACGAGATTCATTTCCACCACCACCACCCCTCTCTCTCTCTCTCTGTTTTATTTCTATAGACGTCGTTGTCTGTGAAACAGCACGCGAAAACGAACTGCCATCCGCTTCCCTTCCGAACAGTCGAACATATGGTCGAACAGTAAGCAGGTGGCGCCGCTTAGCGGTCGCTTTCCTTGATGGCCGCTTTACGCTTAGTTTCGCCAACTTTGCAGATCCTAACTGCACCACACATCCTACCTCCGAACCACTGTACGCTGCCGCTTAATCATCGAGGCGATACGCATGCTGGCTGGTATAATAAAATCCGTCCCCCACTCTCACATTCCATCAAAGAGTACGGAGTGCAGATTTGAAAACATCACGTTCAGTGATACGCAACATGGTATAGCTCTTGCCTCTCTCCCTCTCTGGCATTTTAAAGAACTTTGCAGGTGCGCGCAAGCAGCAGACCGTGGAGGATTCTTAAAAGTTGTCGGTACCTCGATCATGGCTGGCTTTCTGTTAAGGGGACTGCAGTGCAATTCAAAAACACAAACAAGCGCATTTATGGGTACTACTTCTTTTTCTTCCAGGGAACGAAGTCCAGCACGGATGCGAAGAAAAAGACCGTCGACTTCAAGGTGGGCTTATAGACGCTTTGCTGCGAGCAGTTCGTGCAGTAGAAGTCAGATGGCGTAATTAGTCTTACTTCGCGTTAGCTTCACGCATTCGTCCATTGGTGGCCTTATGTGATGAGAAATAATGGTCGCACGGCAGCTGTGCGCAGCAATATTTGTTCCGTCGGCTCACGGAGCAGCACGTTGCGGTTATAAAACCTGGCTGGCAAGTTAAACAAAGAGTACATCGTTCCGAGTAGTAGATTCGTTAAAGGGCTTACAATGGTGTGAAACTTGTTTGCGTGTGAAAGTCCTGGGCTGGGCTCTTTGGTATTCAACGTCAAATGGCGCAAGTGTGATGCTAAACCCGCAGTGGCATTTCACAAAGTCAGATAAGGAACTTAGACCGCGTCATCGTCCATTCAGGCCTTGTACACGCAATAATGCAGCGTAGCATCGAAAGCAAGTGGACTGGAGGAACTCTGCAGCCCGGTGTCATTACCAATCTTATCAAACAATCCGACCAATATAATCTTAACTCTTATCGGTCGTTACAAACCTTACAGCAATCGCTCCTATTTTTACGTTCTTATTAACCTTATCGGACATGATCCAACCTTCAATTATCAGTCCTTATCAACTTCATTGGACTCTATTCGACTGTTATCAGCTCTCATTGGTTCTTATCAACCTTATCAGAGTTCTTCCGCTTATAACCCCTTATCGCTCTCTTTAGGACCTTATCCATCCGCGTAGAAAAATTATCAACCGTGGTGAGACCCATATAACCTCTCATCACTTCTTATCACCAACTAATTCCTCGCCACAACTCATTGACTGCTTATCCATCAGTGTGGCGTGACGCGAAGCGCATAAACCCTCAGAGATCGGTGGCATTTCGGCCGGTGAAGGAACTACCCCAACGGAAGGCTCATGCCTCCACCCCCGAAACGCATCGGGGATGTGGTGTGTTTGTAACAAAAATTTCGCGAAGTCAGAATTTGATTGACACGTGGTCCTATAGAGGTACCTTTTATTCCCCCATCACCAAATCTTTCAGCAAGGTCTTCATAGAGGCTTAATAGCACACATCCTGTCTTCTTTTCGTCTATGTGAATCCAGCGCTATGGCCTCAATTGCTGCGACGAATCACCTAGCCCAAAGATCTGCACTCCTGTCTTCATAGAAACTGTACTCCTAGGACTTTTTGTGCCGCCGGCGCAGCATTCATATGGTTCATATTCATTCACTTCCTGCAAACGTGGGTGTTCAGCCCACTGGGGTCGTAGGTCGGAAGCTCACCTCCGGCAACGTTTTTGTAGCGCAGCTGGATATGCCTACCCTCCCATACATTTTACAAAGGAGCTGTAAAGTGGTCACTGGCCATTTTACACTGGCCCCTAGCCGCTCGGGGTACTTTGCGTCTATTTGAGGGCTTCTTTCACGCTCGGGAAAAAAGCACTTTTATGTAGCGCGTATTGAGCAACAGAAAGCTGTATCGGGAGTTCTGAGAAGTTGATTAAGACTAATTATCTAATTACGCGGAATGAAAAAAAAATTTGAGTATCTCCAAGCGGCGGCAAATATTAGCTTGGTTCTGTTTGGCTACATGACAATCGCATATTTTTAATGTCCGGTTAAAGTTAGCTGGGACACCCTGTATGCCCTCGAAATGTCATGCACGTGTAAAAGCTCGGCAAGCATGAACAAAACACAGGTAACCACACGCAGGCATCTTTGCTTTTTTTGCCACGCAAAGTGACAAGAGATGTACACGTTCAACGCGAATAAAGATAATAGAGCTCTTTCGTGGATAATGAAATCGAAGGCTTACTGACGCATGTGTCAACAAATGTTAATATAATCAAGGATTCGACGAAAGTTCGTCTGGTCACGCATGGAAATGAAGGGGATCACGGTCACTGACCAAGTCTGGCGTATAATCCTACGTTTCGAGACCACGTACGGGTTCTTTGTTCACTGAGTTGGACAGCAAATTGTCACTTATATAGCCGTACGTGACGTAACGAACGTGCGTAAATTGCAGGCATTGTCCCTGGGGTCCGGTTCATCGTAGCTGGCGTCGATTGAATGATTATAGATTCCTGTCCGACTCGGTGAACAAGGAAACCGTACGCCGTTCCGAAACGTCGGATTATACACCAGACTTGGTCAGTGACCGTGATCCCCTTCAACAAATGTTAATGTGTGTCTAGCTTCTATCCACGCATATTTATTCGTGGTCTCATAGATCAGGCTGATTAGTTCTGCGGTGAAAAAAAAAAAGGTTTGAAGAAATCGACGGGCCGCACAAAGCGTTTCACGTCACTAAGGGGCGCGCCGCCCACTTCGACTTCCGGGCTTCATCTTCGAAAAAACTGCAAACGCTTTGCAGCTGCCGGCGAGAAACAGTATCCGTAGGACGTTGAGAACCTGGAAATAAGTAACACAGGTGTCAGTACAAGCTCCGCCGCTCACGATTATTTCATTTATCAATACAAGAAACGTGCGCAGCACATACAGCCGAAGCTTACCCGCTGGACGTCCCGTCGTGGCGCATCCTCGATACCGGTGCTGAAATCCGATGAGCGCACGTCGTCTTCGCCCTCACTGCTGCCGATTTTACCCTCAAATTCGGCTCTCGGAGCGCTCGAGCCGCAAGGAACAGGTCTTCGAGGAGCGTCCGCGCGCGATGACGCCATAATCCAGGCAAGCGCGCGGCAATCCGAAACTTTTCGCGGCGCGTCAAAACCACCACAAAGCAAAAACCAACAAAACATCACGAATCCACGTTTTATTATTCCAGTTTTCTCACCTAGATGGCGCTAGGCACTGATAAACCACGCGCGCGGGAGAGGGAGTGACAATTTGAACTTGAAATGCGTCGATCAAATTGATCTGTTTGAATAAGCGCGGTAGCGAGAGTTAATATACTAAGGATGGTGTTTCCTAATGGCGTCAGTACATCGCCATGCAGTGGAACCACTTTTTTCATTGTTTTTCGCAATGTCGTATTGGGGCGTATTCTTCAAGTGGCTGAATATGTGCGTTCCAAGTACGCACGCTAGACATGAAATAGTTGGTTATTACACACCGGACACTTCGCATGGAGTCCGCGTTCTCTAAACTTAAAAAAAAATTAAATTATGGGGTTTTACGTGCCAAAACCACTTTCTGATTATGAGGCACGCCGTAGTGGAGGACTCCGGAAATTTTGACCACCTGGGGTTCTTTAACGTGCACCTAAATCTAAGTACACGGGTGTTTTCGCATTTCGCCCCCATCGAAATGCGGCCGCCGTGGCCGGGATTCGATCCCGCGACCTCGTGCTCAGCAGCCCAACACCATAGCCACTGAGCAACCACGGCGGGTGCTTTCTCTAAACTTGACGAAATATGTTGAATTCACTGAAGTTTCCGAATCCGTTCTGCAGCAGTTCGCTGTTTGATTCAGAAGATGCACAAAATGTGCCGCATTTTCAGTTGGGTTTCCACATTTGTGCGGACAACATGCATAACATATTGATGTTCAAGAAGGGTAGAACAGGTTCCAGTATCTGCGAGCACCTCCACCGTGTTGCAATAATTACGTTATAGAGCTGATACATATCATGCAAACTCATCATCACTGTGCGGAAGTACTTGTAACCTCGCATATGATTATTGGCACAATCGCCTGCCAGTAGTTACTGAAGGTAGTGAGCTGGTGAGCACAATGTGTTTTTACTCGTTGCAATTAAAAAACAATTTGCGCAGGGAGTAAACGACAGCGTCATAAAACTGGCTTTAGGCCCACCAATTTGACCGAACAATGCCCAAGTATTGTTCGATAGCCATCCTGTCGATAGTCAACCAATTAAGTCCTAGTTATAGTGAGCTGTCTTGTGCACAATTTCGTTGATTAGGGTGCAGTTATTAAAAGTGTATGCATGTGTCTGCATGTTTTCAAGAGAGCGTGGAATCTTCTGGCTGTCACAACTCTCAAGACTGATTTTTTGCCTTTCTTTGCACCTTCAGAAATGCGTCGACAATGCGGTCCAAAGCAAAAGCTGAAGGCTCTCTGCTAGAAATAAAAGACTACTAAACAACAAAAGGCGTCTCTTTTTTTCCTTCCGAGTTGCAGAACTTCTTTCCCGAAAACGAACACCAGTTCCACATTGCCGGCGAAAGTGTACCAGGCAGTCCTGTGCCTTAGAACACTAAATACTATGGATTGGCTTAAATCCCGTCATCTGGTATCATAGCAGTCTGCTACAAAACATTACCAAAGGGAACTCTGGCGTTACAGCGGTTACGAAAGTTGCAAGTATTACCAGCATTAAAATTATGGGTAGTACTTGTATTAACCTGAACTTCGTCCTTACGGCTTCGAATGGCATTGTAAATTTGGAAATTGATCACTTTGAACGATACGTTGCATTAAAAATGCAACAATTCAAAACGATTATGCAGATAACATTGTGCGGAGCCACAAGCACCAAGATTAGACTTATTTCTGTACTGCCGATCATTCAAACAGTACTGGAATGTTCACCGTACCAGAGTTTCTTCTAGTAAATTTGTATAGAACTCGATTAATTTCTGCAACCATGTAGCCTAGATCCTGATGCCTTACTGAGCAATAGTGAACGACAGAGCAAACTCGCTTTCTCGCTTCTACAAAAAATAACGCCATGCGCAACAGGGCGATAGTGCTACATCACAACAAACTGGCGATTACATGTTCGCAAACTTTCACTCGATCCGGTCAATACTCATGCTCGGAAAATATATATAGCCACGTCCTTGCTTACGGCCACATGACAAACCTTACTCATTAATTAGTGTACTGAAATAATATGGCCGGGAACAAACGTCTAGGTACTCTCGTGATATTCTTACACCAACACCCTGGTCACCAGCTATACAACGCAGATATACGTGATAAAAACCGCATGCGCAAAAGAAATTCTGCTCGTGTATACACATATGCACCCGAATTTGCGATCACCGACCTCAAAGCCAACGCCACACTACGATTATTCTGCAAAGGAAGTCCTCCCAGCAGCCAAAGATGACCACACAATATAGTCGAACAAAAAAGGCTTAGGAAAATAATGTTGTGTCAAGAAACCAACATCTTCTGGCTACCAGAGGGGAAATTATATACAGTTAGACCTTGATATAACGAAGTCGGTAAAATCGGCAATTTGGTTCATTATATCGAAATTTCGTTGCACTGAAATTCCACCTTTTATGCAAATAAGTACAGTCGTCGACTTTTCTTAAAGGGGCTGCAAAGCTTTCCGAATTATCGGGCAGTCGAAAAAAGGTAATTTGCTAAGAGGTGCGATCGCAAGCAGCCGCTAGTAATTCAATCATTTGGCCATCTGCGCCAGCCTAAGTTTCGATTTATTGTCTCGGTATTCCATTGCGGCGGCATTGAAACTTCGTTATATTGAAATCGCGTATAAACTCACTTCGTTATATTGAGGTTCTAAATACACGGCTGTTCTATGGACAAGAGATCATGAAAAGGTAAATAGTTCGTTATATCAAGAATTTCGTTACATTGAAGTTCGTTATATCGAGGTTTAACTACTATACAGATTTAATGAATGACCAAAATAAACGTCACTTCTGCCCCCAAGTAGGTATCTGATCCGCCATGAACTTCGCGGCCTGATAGTAAATGGCCGGTCTGCATGAAGTCACGAGTTCAAGCAGCCAAAAGAGCTCGCGCCAATTCAGTGTTTATATATACAAGGCATATACAGAATATTAACGTTTCTGCCTCGAAGCATCGCCTATATAATTGATCATTTAGAAGTCAAAGCCATAGGCGAGAGCCTAAATCAGATTAATTCTAATTTTTCAGGTTAAATCAGGTTATTCGGCAGTTAATTCCGTCACGAAGCCATGAACGAAGTCTTCAAGCAGCCCCTTTAAGGGGTTCACACTGGTTTAATTCTTACGATACAAGAAAAAATTGTAAAAGAGTAATGCGTTAAGATTTCTGTCATGTCCGCGAACGCATCCGTTGCAAATCATTCGTAGCCTATTAATCTAAAGCAGCCTAAAAGAAAACGATACTTCTAACTCAAAGCAGCAAGCTAAATCATCTGGTAGCGGAAAAGGCTCACAGCAGTTTAACGCTTACGATAGAAACTAGTACAATGTAACACGTTAATTAACAGTTGCAAGTTCAAGTCTTGTAGACGAAACGCAAATGGGGGGGAGACATTTCTGTGCGAATTAAATCTCGTAGCCGAAAGGGTTTACGCAAGTTTCTCCTACACGGTACAAAAGGAAAACAATGCAAGGTAATCTATTAATAGTTCTGTCTATCACGTCCGCTAACTAACTCATCAGTTACGACGTCTAGGCCGCCAGCCGCGCGGCCTACAGAAAGTGGCAGTTCTGCCTCGAAGCCATGAACGAGTTGTTGGGGCAGCCGAAGGCGTCCACGAATTCGGCCATGTTGAGCAACGGCCAGTGGCAGCGGTCCCGGGCGCTCAGCGGCTCGGTGCGGTCGAGGCCGCAAGCGACCAGGCAGAAGCGCCGGAAGAACACCATCTGCGCGGACTTCCAGAGGGCCGTGCTCAGGGCCAGGGCCCCGCCCCGGGTCGAGGACGCGTAGTCCGCCCTCATGGCCTCGTAGGCGACCCGGGCGGCGCGAAGCCACGCGAACAGGTTCCGCTTCAGGGGCGCCGTCATCCAGTCCACGTCCCGCGGGCGGCCCTTGTGGAAGTGGTCCTCGAACGCCCGGTAACAGCCGATCCGGTAGGAGAATTCGCGCCGCGACGCCTCGGACCACAGGGAGGTCCCGCTGGCGTTGCCTTCTGGAACAAGACGAAGATAAAGGTGGCACCCCGTAACCCTCGTTGCTTTCTGGAGCAAGATTCGGGTTCACGAGTTCTTTACTGCGTGAAGAGCTGCACGTTAAATGTTATATAAAAGTGGCACCCCGTAACCCTCGCAGGAGTTGTACAGGGAGTTGCCCCTATAGGTTACATGCTTCTATATAAACACAAGAGCTTGCGTAAAGAGAACAAGAAAAAATGTTTGCGACAGTATCAATCTTTCGCGTATTCATCGATTGAGTGATGCAAGCATGAAAGAGCGAAGGTAACTGATAAATGACTGCTGGGATGTTAGATCTGTCGATAATTTGCTCCAAAGCTGTAATGGAGCATATGAAAAGAAAAATGAACCGCACTTAGTAGTAGCGTTTGGCACAACTATACAGCGTTTTCGGGGTGACTGATCGTAGTGGGTGCGCAATATTCAGATAGGCATTTTTTTTACAGCGGGACATAAAATGACTTTGCGCGTAATTTTATAAAGCAAGACAAGAATGTGGAAATGAATGTAATCTCTTAAGGGTAGTATGCTAAGCATGGGAGATACACGAATCTAACTGAGAACATCCTTGTTTATGGGTTGAACACAGCTCGAAGCAAACTATGTGCAACAATAATCGGCAATAAGGTGGTGGGGTAGGACAGTCCGCAAATGGTAATTGCATACGTAATATGCGAATGCATGAAGCTGATATATAGAGTATATGAAGTATGCGCACCGAAAAATACGGCGTACTTTATTAAGTGTCGCGATTTTCTTGTAGAGAGGGACGGTAATTTCGTGAATGTGGTTATGCAACCATAGTTGGCTGTCGAAGTCTATTCCTAAAGAAATAAACGTAAAGACAGATCCAACGTTCTTTTGAGCAGTATGAATTAGTAAGCTGCGCTGCTACAATAACACAAAAGCCACGTTGAACGTGAGAAGATAGGCTTAGTAGGCCAGAAAAAAATAGGCCGCCCTCAAGTTCCCGCACTAACTTGCCATGACGTCATCGATTTTGACAGCATCTGCTGTCTAGGTAAATGTTTCTCGGTAAAGATTAATTTATTATACTACAGCACACACAGGCACCAAACAAAGGGCAGGAGGCAAAAGTAAGAAGGCACTGTCCGTGCAGAGCGCCATGGAGGAACGACACACAGCAGTTTTGTGTTACTTCTGCCTCATTAAATTACGGGGTTTTATGTGCCAAAACCACTATATGATTATAAGGCACGCCGTAGTGGGCGACTCCGAAAATTTGTACCGCCTGGGGTTCTTTAACGTGCACCTGAATCTAAGTACGCGGTTGTTTTCGCATTTCGCCCCCATCGAAATGCGGCCGCCGTGGCCGGGATTCGGTCCCGCGACCTCGTGCTCAGCAGCCCGACACCATAGCCACTGAGCAACCACGGCGGGTAACGGTATCTTTTATAAGAGTCAAAGCGGACAAATTTGGTATGTCAATTGGTATCTTACGTGAATTAGTTACGTTGTGTACAAGGGTTGTGCAAAAGCCGTATTTCGATAATACTAATTTTTTTTTAGATTCATGCGTAACATATCAATTTTGTGCGCTGTAGATGTACTATTAGATGCCATTCACAGAATTGTGGCATTATTCTTCATTGTTGAGTTACAGTTTTAAACGTGATAGTTGACGGGCGTCACGGCGTGGCCATCACGCGTGGCCAATCTGGGTGCATAACGCGTTCCGCAGAGTGCGCAAACATGCCAACGTCTTCAGGAGGAGCCCATAGAGACTACTACACGATCTCTCTCTCTCTGAACGCCTGTGAGTTTTCTGTACCGTCTCTACCATCAGCGCTCAAGATACCGCGCAGGAGCACAGGTCATGAAAGACAACTGTATTCATCGTGATCCCCTTGTAATCCGAACTCCCGTGTGTCGTCTGCTCCGCATCTCGTCTGCGCTAACGTTGAACAGCAGAAACAAGAAAAAAAAAGATCGTAATTCAGTGTACCAGATATTTACAGCATTTACTATATGCAGCACCGACACGACCCTTCGAGTGCATCGTAATCAAAATCAAAGAATATCTCCGCAACCTCACAGCGCAGCCTGATATTTGCGTTTCGGGGTAACTGGCTACTGCTATACAGGTTGCTCGGGAATTACACGTTTTCCGAGGTCCCGTGGTCCGCAAACATGTGCGGCCGGGTGTACGTCGCAAACAAATCGCACATCAGCTGTTTTTGTAACAATGTCAAGCGGAATAACACAAAGTAGAAAACAGTGCTGATAATTTAAAGCGGTGGACACATTACGTTAACTGTATAGTATTAGTTACGTGAAACAATGACACGTGCTGCCTTTTTTACTTTCTATTACGAAGTGTTTTGCTGCACTTCAATTCATGAAAATTTTGACCATTTGCTTATTATTTCTGGCGTCCACCATCCATACATTTAGTTATTCTGTGTCAGAGTCTGGAAGTGAGGCTAGCAGACGACATGCGAGCAATTCCTTGAGGCCACGAGCGTGAGGACAGTATATCTTCACGGCTCGGGCACTAGCACCTTCTGCGCTGTGCTTTCAAAATGCGCAGATAGTACACCAAGCACGCAGTCCAGCGTTCCTGCTAACTATTTTCAAAGTGAAACGACATATTCAGTGGCCAGGTAAAATCGTTTCCCGATGGTAACTCACGAAAACATTAGAACCGCTGCTAACGAAGCAACAAAATCAATCTTGGATGGCATGTGCCCTTACATGCGGCGGGTTCATGTGCCAGCACCAAAACAAATAAAATATTAGACAAGCAAAAGAAGTCGCACTTTCCGGTCACTTCAATAAACACTCGATCGTATCTAAGAGCTAACGTCGCTAAGTGGGCTTTGCTGAAATTCACGCATGCTATTTTTTTTTTCATTCTCACAGCAAAAGCAAGTGCATTCCGAAAAGGCAGTAGGCAATCATACATTTATCAAGTCAACTGGCTAGCCCTTACGTGCGCTACAATAAAAAAGTAAAGGTAAATTTAATGTCCAAAACCCACGTTGCCTCACAAAGCGCAACGTACTACAAGCTAAAATGTTGGCATACGTTGTTGCTAAATTTTGTCACTGTCCACCGGATTTTTCTTTGCGGGCTACACTGTATTCCTGTTCTACGTCATGAACACGCGGAAAGTATTCCGTAAAAGAATACTTCATGCATCGCTGTAGCGTACTTTAAAAGAAGCCCACTCACCTCTTACGATTTTCGAAAGAAGAAACGGATCAGAGCTGACAAGCGCTAAACCGAAGAGCAGCCATCTTGATTGTGGCACGGAGCATCAAAGCAGTACCGCAAACAACGCGTCGTGCGTGGTATATGTAGAAAACGGTGTGTATGAAATGAAAAAAGTCTAAAATTTTATTTTGTAGTTTATTATGAAGTTACAATAATTTAGTACGGTTATACTTTGCTTTAATTCGATTCAATTTATAGGCTGGAAATCAAGAACACAAACATTCTATTTTTTTTCTTATAACATGTTTTTGTCAGAGAATTCACAGAAAATTTGTTTCGCGGCAGAGAAAATATCTATGTTTTCTTTAAATTACAAGGTTTTTTTTTTTTTTTTACAGTATACTTTCACATTTTTGACGTCTCCCTTAGCACCGGCGCTGTAATTTCGGCGCGAAGTTGAAAAAAAAATGAAACTTTATCTTCAGTTTCTATTGCAGCAGTCAACGTCTTAAGGTGCAATTAACTGTAAAATAGCTCTTAGAGACAATACTTTACTAGTCTAAACTGACTTGCTGTGTCTCTGAAGCAAGGTGTGAGACCGGGCTGGTTGGTATTCCATGATGATGTAATAAGTGCAAGAGGGGACACAGAACGCAAGAAAGGCGACAAGAACAAGCGCTGATGAAGAATAATGCAATCAACAAAGCCCGACGAACGAGAAATAAACTGAAGCAAGCGCTTGTCCTTATCGCCCTTCTTGTGTTCTGTGTCCCCTCTTGCACTGGTTACATCATCAATCATTACTGTTTCTCTTTAGTGTCCCTTTCAGCAGAGCTTTCGCGAAACGTTTCTGATAAATGCTACGCAAAGAGAGGCATGATGTGTGCAATTTTTTGTCTAAGCTGTCTAAGTACGCACGAGAAAATGTTCACGCTCTTCTCCTATGGCATGAGTTCCGTGTCACGCTGTTTCACGGTAATGCGCATGAGAATGTTCATCTTCCGCAGTACGTTGACGGAGTATATATAGCAATTGGGTTTGCAGCAATAACATGAGTTTTGCAGTATATAGCAATTGTCTGCCTTTTCGACCGAACGACAGGACTCGGAGACCCCTACCACCACGCAACTTACACGACACGGGCGACAGCGAATAACGCTGCCTCCGAGATCGGCTCCCTTATACCTGGACGAGAAACCGACCGAGCGGACAACCGAACGCCAGCAAGGAACACAAAGAAATGTTCGCTTTTATAAAAGAATTATGCTCTTGGAAGTGTATGTTTGTTGCAACAAGAATATTTAGGTGCTATTTATTGTTGCACTTCGCGATTCAGTGCAGAACAGAGCTGGTCACAGGCACAGCTGTGCGGCTAGTACGGATGACTATATATAAGCCGATTCGTCATATACGGCTGCTGTCCTGTGTTGAGCTATTCGGCAAGACGCAGAACGGCAAGGTCCGGGGAGGATTCGCAAAGAAATGCTTCACTTTGAAGACGGGTGGCGATGGCACCTTGATGTTTCCGGTCCGTTACGACAGTTTTTTGACAGCGACTGTTCGTATATATAGTTAGCCTTCCTTCGACAAAGGAAAATTACATTGCGGTCTAAGGGAACTGACGACATGGCCGGTTGGCCCAGTGGGCGCACCTTCGCTGTCCTTACCGGAATCCTCGATGTCGCCGGCGCGGGAGAAGGGGGACACCGCCTCGGCGAGCTCCTTGGACAGGATGGTCCCCAGGGTGCCGTAGTTGTAGTACGAGGCCACAGAGGCGTTGTAGAAGATGGGATGCCTGAGATAGACCAGCGGCAGGAACACCGTGCCGTAGAGGTCTCTGTAGACTACGCGACCCCGCAGCTCGACGGAGGCCAGGGCTCCCTTGAGACCATCGGGAGGGTCCCGGATGGAGACATCCTGGGCGACACGGTGCAGCGACACGTAGTACGCCAGGAAGCTGCGGTTCCCTCGGGCGAAGCTGCTGCCAACCTGTTTGCGAAAGCAATCGTCGACAGTCGATGCAAAAGAACGACCGTTACTTTATATATATATATATATATATATATATATATATATATATATATATATATATATATATATATATATATACGCACAGCGAATGAAATCGAATGCACCACGCTTTGGGTGCACGTTTAAGAACTCTGCGCGGTGCAAATTTATTCCAGCATTAAAGCGGTCCTACCGCAGCTGCCGATTCGATGTGACTGCATAGTACTCAGTGAAATGAAGCATGATGCCAGGTCAGATAATTATTCTGTAGCAACGTGATTATAGCACATTTTACAGGTTTTTCTTTTACGTTTTCGAAGTAAAGAAGAAGAAAAACACTATGTTTCCAACCTCTGACGCAATCTTCCAATTTCGCTGTTATTATTTGAATTTTCTGGTTCTGGTTGTGTTGGTCTTGAATAGTATACTGCAGTATCTCCAATGCTTTAACCGTGACCTTTTGTGAAGTCTGTGATATAAAGGGTTCCTTCTTTCATGTGTGAGCCTTCCTCGCGTCTCATTGGGCGCAGGGTATTCTAGCTCCCGAGGCACCGTTAGGGCACACATCATGGACGAATGAAAGAAACTATAGATATAGGAGGGTCAGAGAGCATTCAGTCACGCCGCTAACATTGGCAGGCCAACTCTCCGTGGAGCTATTCTCTCGTCTTTCCTTTCGAAAAGTCGGTCCAACACGTGACCTTCAAGACTAAGTGCATTGGCCGAGAATCTTTGGTTCCTTGTAGTTTTTAATCAATGCGCGCTTAATTATTAAGCTGCCCTGCTGTGGCTCCGCCTGAAGAGCGAGAACACTAAAACCTACCATATATCCGCGCAGTGACGTGACGATCACGTGTTCCACCGACTCTATTGGCTTCTATTGCGTTGCGCAATGCTCCCTCTTCGTTATTTCTTTCCTGCATGGCACACGTGCTGATGAGGAGCCGCATCGATATAGATATCATCTCCAAGGTAGCCGCCTAACGAGGGAGGCTCCGCTAATCATGGAGGAAGGAAAAAATTTGGAGGGCACGCGTAAGCTTCGCCTTTAAGAGTGTAACGCAATAACATTCAGATCCCTGACTGCTCTTCACGCTTCCCGGCAACTGGAGCGTATGTAACCGTAATGTTTACCGGAAATGCTCGCGGCGAACGCTATGCCCGAAGGCAGGCTTTCTGGTAGAAACGCGGCCTCTTGCGTGGGCCGTGATGCGGCGGAAACGAGCGCCACCTGGAAGTGTTCCAAGTGAAACGGGCGCGCCGCTTCGTGGACTCTCGAGAAATTCACGCGCCGGCGCCCGCGAATGGCGGAGGCCGTCGCCGGTCTATGAATGGTAGAAACGCTGGAAAGGGGGTCTGAGTTTTCGGGTAACAGAATTATGTTTTCTCGTATATTCAAATTGCAATCCGACGCTACCATGTTTGTAGGTTGTATGTAAGTCGTTTTTTACGATTTTTCTACGTATTTTAGCTTGAGAAATGCAATCAGTTCAGTAAGTTCCTTGCGCCACATGGAGGTCCTGGGTACGGTGGTTCGAAAATCTTCGACGACGGACGTCGACACCGAATTTTCTACGACACAGGGCCCTGAACGCTATCGTGTTAAACGTTCGGAGAGAGCATTACGTCACGCAGCCATCCTTGGCAAGCGAACGCTCCGAGAAGCCAGCCCTTTGCAAAATGGTGGCCCAGCACGTCACCTCTTGCGTTGAGGTCACGGAGCAGTAATCGAGATATGAGGAGACGTTTGGTCCCCAGTAGCTATGCTAGTAGTTTTTATTCGGTGCGCGCTCGTTCGGCTACCCTGCCGTGGTTCAGCCTGCAGAGCGGGAACATCTAAAACCAACCGCGCACTATAACGTGCGACCACGTGTTGAGCCACCACACTCGGCTTCCATCACGTTGCGCGATGCTCCCTCCTAACTTCCTCCTTCCTCCATGCCGGTAATCATGAAATTGAAGAAAGGAGAAAACTAGGAGGGAGGGGTCATAGGATAAAATTGAAGCCGCAAGAAGTCGGACCAACACGTGACCATGTCAAGGTAAGTTTTAGTGACTTCCCCCGCAGCGCGAGAGCTGCGCTCAGTGCCATGAAAGAAGGAAAATTGTTTTCCTTCCTCCATAGCAAACTTTTCCTATAAGATAATATTTTCGACTGCAATGTGCGACTGCCGCATCTGTGCGCTGCTGGAAAAACGGCTAATGTACGGATCCCTCGCAATAAACGACCGCAGTTGCATTAGTATACCGGGAGAAAATGCATGCGCAGAGAACAGTCGGCAAATCAACCCGAATAAGTGTGCGTTGATTAAAACCTATCGGGAACCAAACACGCTGCACCAAGTATACCGAGTATGGCGTCACGTATTGGACTGACCCTCCTAGCGCAGCTCCTTCCTCCATGTTGCTAATAAAAGTGCTCCTTAATCAACGTGGTCCAGTTGTTTCACTCATCGAACAATCTTATCAAGAAGGGGGAGAATACAAGGCGAGCACAATTACTGGCGATCCGGCAGCGCGACACAAGAGAAGCAGGGAGAAGCGGCGACAAGAAAAAATATGGGTATCACGGTCTCTCTGCTGCTGCATATCAAGTACGGCCAACGAATGGATGGCCGACGTCACTGGTTAATCAATCCTTTCATCACCTCGCCCATCGTCGCGTTGCTGCTTCCGAAGCTCGTCGCGAATGACGTCATCGTGACGTGTCTCAGCCTGTTCCGCGTCCTCCTGGTCGTGACGTTGTCCAGCCACTCGGGCATCGTCGCCATGGAGGAGCGGCGGACACCGTCGAAGAGGGCCTCGGCACCCCCGAAGTCTACGTCTCGGAAGGCCAGCCCCACCAGGACCAGCGGCCAGTCGGGCTCCAGAGCCCTCGTCGCCGCGTCCAGGCAAAGGTGCTCGGACCTGAAGTTCAGCCCGCAAACCGGCATGCAGCCTTACAGCCAGGCTTCAGGTGTCAGTTACGGACCCACCTGGCGCTCAAATCTTTCCGCAGGTGACAGCAGCGAACTTTAGTTTGGAAAATCTCGGTACCTAACACTCGGATGAACAGTGACGCATGGATCCCTGTTTGGAATGGCGTCTCATTTTCTTTTCGTCCCTAGCGGCCGTTGTCGGCAACGCTAGGATGACAAATTAGAGCGTCGTAGCGCCCTCTGTAAGCGGAAGCTTTAGCTCGGGGGATATCCTATCTAAATACGTGAGAAAGGAGAAATCGTTTTAGCGGCAACCACTGCACTAATTTTAAAAGAAAAAGTTAAGACCTGGTGACTGCTTGTAGCTAATGCTTTATTTAAGCCGCCAGTCCTTTATTAACATTGCTGAAAATCGCAGGCATTCAGAAAACGAGACTATCAAGTTTACAACTCTGTAACACAGCAACGAAAACAATGTTGCAATTCTGTAAACTGCATATAATAGTACATCTTAAGCGGACAAATTCGATTAACTATACACCGCTCCCAAAAGCAGAACTTCGTGCTTTTATTTTATTTTCAAACATTCTAATTTTCGGCAATATTTATTAAAAAGGACAGGCCATAAATCAACATTTTGCTTTCAACAGTAAGTATTTTAACATTTTCGCTCAAATGCGGCGAATTTCATTAAATTCGGCCTAGGCATTATCTCAGAAAAGTATTGCCGTGTTTTACGCGTATTTGAATAGGCGTTGTCGAAGTTGGAGTTGAGCTAAAGCTTCCTCTCTGACAGCGAGGGTGCCGTGGTGTCGCGGCGATGCCTTCTCCCCTCACGCTAGCCAGGTGTTCCGCCCTTTCACCCGCTCTGCTCCGTCAAGGCGCAGCACGTGGCGTGGAGTCGCAGCCAATGGCAATGCAAGTTTAGATGCCGTTTCGCTGCTACAGACGACAGACGCCGGATTTTTCACTCAGTGGGCCTTTTTACGCTTTCGCATCAACAAACAGGAAACAGCTGCGTCAGCAATCCGCATTCGCGCCTTCACCTGTACGGATAGTTGACGCCGAACCGCTTGACAAAATCGAGGCGCAGAGCGCGAGACAGCGTCGCCGCGACCAGGTACCAGGCGGTGACGTTGACCAGCGTCCGCTCCAGATGTCGGGCCACCAGGCGCGACGCGTTCAAGCCCCTGAAGAGCACGGCGTTGTCGTGACCGCGGACGGGTTCGTTGGCCTTGAACGAGCCGAAGGCGACGTCCCACAGACCGGCGGGAAATCCCGGGTCTCCGATCAGGTCGGCGACGTGTAGCCACGCGTCTTCGTCGTCGGGCGACTGAGAGACGACGTGCGCCGTCTGGGCCAGCGCGCCGTCCAGAGCTAGCAACGAACTGGCGAGGTCGTCACTGCGGACGCGGTCGCCAGAAGCGGCGCGAACGACTTTGTCCAGGTAAGTCAGTACCGCACGGTCCGTCGCCTCAGGCAGGAGTTCTTCCCGGATGGACTTCGCGCTGTAGATGTGCAGGAAGACGCGGCCTTCCGACCTCCGTCTCCGGATCCCGACCACGGAGGCGAGACCCGTGGTGAAGGATAGCGTCAAGGCCTGCAGCAACGCGTCGAAGGACGACTCTGAGCCCAGGATGGCAGAGACGTCCAGGACCTCGAGAATGGACGCAACCTCTCGCTTCACGTCCTGTTCTGCTTCCTCCATGTAGAGTAAGCAGTCCCGGACGAAGCGGCTGCCCACGATGAGGCCCGCATGCAGCTTGGGGTGCACGGAGGACCGCTCAACGTCTACCGACGTCAGCCGGCGGCGCAGGTCGGCCAGGTACCGTTGGAAGGCGTCGCCCAGGAAGCTGAGGCCGTCGCGCTCCCTGGTCCACTTGCCGCACACGTGTTGGTAGAAGTCGTCGCACGGTTCGACGTCGCGGTCCACGATCGTGGACAGGTAGCCCGACGCGAGCTTGCACTCGGGGGTTCGACACGATACGACGAGGTCGCTGATCGAGCCGATGCGCCGCCTGGTGTTCGTCAGGTAGGCGGCGAGCAGCGTGATGAAGAGCAGCCCGCAGACGGTCGTGAAGAAGGCGATGGTGGACGACGACGACGACGACGAGGACGCGGTACGGCCGTCGTACTCCGAGCCGGAAGACTCGACGCCGTTGCGTTTGAAGGAACTGCTCGAGTCTGCGCGTTCCAAGGCGAGAATGCGGAGCATAATATCCATGTCGGGGCCAACACTGATTTCCCATTTATGTAGTCAAACCTCGTTATAACGAAACGAGGTGTAACGCTATAATAGATGTAACACTATGTAACAGATGTAACGCTATGTAACAGATATAACGAAGTAAGTTAAGTTCCCCTTGAAATCTATAGAGATTCATAATGCAGTACACGTAATAATGGACATAACGAAGTGATGGATATAACGAAGTAATTCTGGCTGCCCATTCACTTCGTTATAACGAGCTTTTAAAGATAAAGATATAAAGAGATACCTCAATGTAGGCAGGAATGCTCTCGTTACAACACAGCCGGGCTGATTCTGATGCTTCTAACGTCCAAAAGAAAATAACTACGCCCGCGTTCACATCACTTTCGAATGACTCGTATCAATTAACGGAGCCAATTGAATATATACGACGTCGTAGACTCACGTCCATGTAAAAAACGGCACGCAGTGACACACCTCACGGCACAAGGCGTTCATTCTCAAGAGGACGAGCACGCGTTTTGTTTTTATTCACTTCCACTTTACTTCCGCGGTCTGACCCATGCGAAAGCAAGAGCGCGATGTAGACACCTAACGCTCCCTGAACACAACGTTGCGAAACCTCTATTCACAACCAAGGTTGCTATTCGATAAGACGTGTATATCCAATCCCTGAGTCAGAGCGACACCGGGCCGACGCGCGGCGAATGTTGTTGCTTAATTACAATGCTTAGCTGTATTTAGGCCCTGTTGGTGCGCGTAAACCGTTTTGAGATTGCGTTTTGACAGCTGAAGGCTTTCTCTGTGCATTTAGTACTTCAAATAGCCTATCCTTTTTTGTACGACGTCTGCTGGTGTTTGATATAGTCTCTCCGCACTATCATCCAATGATCGTCGGCTACATTTCTCAGACCCCCCCCCCCCCCCCAAAAAAAAAAAAAAAAAAAGGTTACGTTCTACTGACTGCCAAGAAGAACAGATCCTCCTCTAAAATTTTCTCCTAATGCAAAACTTGAATTCCTTAATTCAAGGAATTCAGAGCCCCCTTCCCGAGACATGCAGAAAGCTGACACTGCTAATTGCCGCAGAATAACGAATTCCAGTCGGTTTCACCCAGCAAACTGAAAAATTAACTGTTGAAGAACGCAACTTTCACGCCCTTAGCAGACGCCTAGCTATGAGTGACGTGACGTTTTCTCGCCGTCGGGAAGCACAAAGCGAGCGAGTTGCGGCCGAGGATACATGAGGGGATCGCGTACGACCATGTTGTACCAGCCTTCCAAGTACAAATAAACACAAACAACAAATACAAACAACGTGCGCCATCAAATAAAATAGAAACATATGTGAATTGAATAAGCAAACACACACGTAAGCGCAGCAGGAGAAGAAAAAAACTAAGGAAACAAATGTAAGGTTACGAACACCATATTTAACTCGTTATAACCATCTGAGCAGAGCCAGCTTGTGAGGGAAACAAAAAAAGAGAAATAGAACACGAAAACCGTACAGCTAAAAAGGAAAAACACGGCAAAAAAGAAAAACAATTAGGCATTCAATCGTAAGAGAAATCGAAGGCTTAAATAATTTATATTATTGTAATAGTGAGCGAAGTTAGCTTTTGAATATAAGTGTCAGGCTCGGTTAATCCGAGGCTCGCGTAAAACGATCTCTCATTTTTCCATGTAGTTAGAAGCTTCCCAAGTAGAGCTTCCTAAAGAGCACACTTTCGGCAAAGCAATGAAAAGAGATTGCGTACACTCAGCTGCAAAGCATGGGCGTGGATACCTACCTTGGAAACTTCGAAGAGCTGCAAACAAGGAGACAATTTTGATGAGAAAGGTGGCTTGTGATTGCTAGATGCGGCGCCATGTGTACCGCCTGCTTTTAGTTTATTATAACAGGTAAAAAAGAAAGATATTGTTTATGATTGCGACAGGGTTGTTGTGCCTTTGTAGGTAGCTTCCTGAACTAGGCAAAAATTTTCACGCGATGAATCGCAATGGTATATTAAATTACAAAGTGATTTGTCATGTCTGTTTGACTGGAATCTAAGACTGGCAATGCTCCCAAGATGTCCGTCCCTAAAGCCGTCAAAAAATGCACTGCCGTTTCGGTTAAGCTCATCCCGAACTTGTACAGGGATGGCTCTTGGAAAACTGTTTGCCGGAGCGACAAGGCAGACAGAAGGCATGGCGACGCGCAGCACGTGAGAACCGATAATGGCGAACAAAGACGTACTGACGACTCCTTTTTGTCGGAGTAAGTGATTGCCCTGCATTTCGCTCCGTTTTCGAAGAGTTATCGTCGATCACTAGAGTACATTAACACCGATTGGGCACGACTGTTACAGGCAGGCATAGGTAAGCGGTGCAAGGTAGTAGATAGAGAAGTTTTGAGGAAGAAAAGAGACTAAGGAGATGTGTACAGGAATGCTAGAATGAAAACCATGCACAGCACACCTGATTAAACCAAATAGGCTAGGAGACCATTTTTCACCATCATCATCACCACTAGTGTAAAGGCACATTGCGTGGTGACGTTAGAGAGTTCGCTCTGAAAGAGTTAATCGCGGGACAAGCAGGTGCCTTCGCATGCAGGAGTTGCAGCACTCCTCCTCCTTTACGCTTTTGTTTTACAACCTTTAGGGTTCATCTTGTCTTGCAACAGTGCAATCGTCACCAGAATTCTTTCTCGCGGAAGTAACTTGTCTCGTACGTATGTGGGTTGCAATCGCGGGACAAGTAATCATTCCCACGTAACGGAGTTGCCAGCACTCCATTATTGTACACCCTTTGAGCTATCCTATGTTCACCGGCAAAAAAAGAAAGTTTGCAGCCTTAGGTTCTCATCTAGTGTCCAAACAATAATCGTCATCTGTCTTGCTTGTCTTTCCTTTCTTGAAAACGCTGCGCTCGTTACGTTCCTGTCGGGAATGCCCTGTCATGCTGATAACGCGCATGCCGTTCCTAACTTGGAAGTGCCGGGCTCGCAGCGTTAAAGAGGAAATGCGGTCACGACAGATGACGATTATTGTTCTGTGGCAAATATACACCCCAAAGGGTGTAACTGTTTTTAGTGTACACTCTTAGAAAAATTTACACCCTTTGGGGCTTATCTTGTCCCACAACAATAATCGTCATCTGTCTTGCCTGCGTTTCCTTTCTTTAACGCTGCGAGCCCGGTACTTCCCAGTCACGAACCGCACGCGCGTTATCAGTGTGACGCAGCATTCTCGACAGGAAAGTAGCGAGCGCCGAGTTTTCAAGAAAGGAAACGCAAGCTAGGCAGATGACGATTATTGTTGTGGGACAAATATACACCCCAATGGGTGCAACCTTTTTAAGAGTGTACGGCGTGCCTCATAATCAAAAAGTGGTTTTGGCACGTAAAACCTCATAATGAGTTATATTATCAAAGCGAAGCTGTCTTGGCGTGTTCGCTCGGTCAGTTTCTAGCCCAGTAAGGTGCGCCGATCCCAGCGAAAATGTAAAAAGAAACGGTCGATCCAGGAGTTTTGAGATGAAAAAAAACTAGGCCAATCCCGGCGACTGTGTAATAGGGCCGATCACGGATGCGGTGTGGTCAAAACTACACTCTTAAACAAATGTACACCCTTTAGGTCGTATCTTGCCCCACAACAATAATCGTCATCTGTCTTGCTTGCGTTTCCTTTCTTGAAAACGCTGCGCTCGCTACTTTCCTGCCGAGAAAGCACTGTCGTGCTGATAACGCGCATGCCGTTCGTTACTGGAAAGTACCGGGCTCGCAGCGTTAAAGGTAGGAAATGCGGACAAGACAGATGACGATTATTGTTGTGTGGCAGATATACACCCCAAAGGGTGCAACTGTTTTTAGAGTGTAGACCTACCCTATACACTCTAAGAAAAGTTTACACCCTTTTGGGTGTATATTTGCCACACAATAACGATCATCATCTGCCTTGCTTGCGTTTCCTCTCTTGAAAACTCGGCGCTCGCTACTTTCCTGTCAAGAATGATGTGTCAAGCTGATAACGCGCAATACGTTCGTGACTAGGAAGTACCGGGCTCGCAGCGCTAAAGAAAGGAATTGCGGGCAAGACAGATGACGATCATCGTTGTGTGGCAAGATACAACCCAAAGGGTGTAAAAACTTTTTTTAGAGTGTAGACTCGAGTTAAAATTAAATGATGGGGTTTTACGTGCCAAAACCACTTTCTGATTATGAGGCACGCCGTAGTGGAGGTCTCCGGAAATTTCGACCGCCTGGGGTTCTTTAACGTTCACCTAAATCGATGTACCACGGGTGTTTTCGCATTTCGCCCCTATCGAAATGCGGCCGCCGTGGCCGGGATTCGATCCCGCGACCTTGTGCTCAGCAGCCCAACACCATAGCCACTGAGTAACCACGGCGGGTGTGTAGACTCGAGTAATCAGCGGTCGCGAGGGCGTGGATACGGCCGAGTACATAAAAGCATGCATTGTGAAAGTGTGGCATTTGCACCTGTATCATACGGGCCTGAAGCGCAACCTCAAAGCCAAGAGCAAAGGTCTTGCCGGCGGCAGGACACGTATTATTATTTGTAAAGCTGTAAAACGCGGCGCAGAGCGTTACACGGTCGTAACCGCAAGATCGAACGGCGAAAAAAAAAGAAAAGTGCGACAGGGGCGCCGTTCCTCGCTCGCAGTTGCAAATGAAATTCCGCTGCGTTCGCCAAACGTCGTATTCCGCCATGTTGGCCAGTCGAGCCAATCAGAGAGGCTGTGGCGGGATCCTCTCCAGTTGGGTCACAATGCCAATATTCCAGACCTCGCTAGCACATCGTGCTATCATCGTGATAGCACACTTTGCGACGGTTCGCCCCCTTGGCTTCGTCGCATTTTTCAGCCAAACGCATCGCGTGCCGCCCGGGTATCTGGAAAATGTCTGAACCTCCGTCATCCTCTACGCATGCGCCGTGGATATCGAGACAGCACGGCGGTGGCGGCGGCGTGAGCGTGCCTCAATGGTACCATAACTGCTATGGAAGTAAACCCCAAAGGGTGCAAACTAATTTTAGTGGGCAGAGTGCAAGTGTAACGTCGTCTGACTCGGGCTCGGTCTACGCGAAGGTCTAACGCTTCGGTCTACACTTTTACGTCGAACAGTTGAGCATGCGCCGTAAACTCGGGCCTCACCGGTGGTAACCAGCGAGCTGGCCTCCTTCGGCCTCCTTGGGCGCTCGCCGAGGGCCCTGGCGGTTTCGCTCGGCGACGATTCGTCCATCTTGGGCGACTCGCACGACATGGAGAACGGCTCCGTTCCGGGCACAGCCATGGCGGCTGCCGCTCGCGATGGCGATGGCGGCGACCCTCGAGCGTGGCACGTGCCCGCAATGAGGGGTGGGGGCAATGAGTCGAGTGGTTGTAAGACACTTCTAAATTAGTTCTATAGTCCCACGTTCCGCTATTTAAATCTAGTTTCGTTTCACTTCCAAGCAGTGGCGTAGCAACGGGGGGGGGGGGGGGGTAGCCGTGGGCCCCGGGTGCGAGAGGCCAGTGGGGGGGGGGGGGGGTGTCATTTACGTCTGAAGACACCCGGAAATTGTTGATATCCTCGACTACACCCGGGAGGGGGAGGGGGGGTGACAGAAGACCTATGAGCCCCGGGTGCCAGACGACCTAGCTACGCCACTGCTTTCAAGCACACGAAAAACCGCCTGCTTCTTGGCCAATCTTGCACCCAAACTGCAGTTCCACGAATTCCAAAGCATTTTTCCATGTTCAGGCTATGGCAATAGAAAGCAAGCTACTTTATCAATTGATAAACCATGAACTATAATCTCGCAAGTCGTTTGCAACACAGTGGAAGCCGCAAAACTCCTTAGCCAATAGGAATGCCAAACGCCCCTCAAGGTGTGCTCGCCGCATCGTCTGCTGAATTCAAGATATATGGCATGCATGCCCAAAGATTCTAACATGTCACCTATCACTGCAACGTACCATGTACCCACCGAAAGCAAAACTCCCTAATCATACCAATAATCGGACAGTTGTGCCCATCACTGTATTCCACTGTGCAAAGATATTACCTGTGCACACCTCCTACTTTTGGCAGTGCTGCAAACAACTTGAGAAAGAGTGTAGTCCGGTTAGACTGTCCTATTCTCACGACTTTAGGTGGAGCAGGCAAGAAAACTTCCAGCCAGTCCATCTTTGCACTTCTATCTTTCCAAGATTGAAGTTTCTAGTAATCCAACACCAATTAAGCCTAATTTGATGACATCCTCGACGCATCAGTGCGCATCAAAGCACCCTGATGCGTCATTTCATCCAATCGTCATTGCACCAGGGCAACCCGTTGATACTTGTTGATTTACCGTAACATTCACCTTTAGTGTTCACTTAATGGCAAACTTTTCATAGGTACTTGCATGTGCAGGGTAGTTCCGACTAGCATGCTTCAAGAGACATCCATGCTTGCTTAAATAGCTAGTGTTGCATAACCACGACAAAATGATGATCATTATTCAGTGCTACATTTGCAGCCTAAGCGCTGCTTTGAGTCGAACGTGTACGCATATCACAAGACGCCAGTAAAATAAAATTCTTGAAATCTACCGACTCCCAGGTGAAGTAGGAGCCCAAATGCACAGCATCTGAGATGGCCAAAAAACATTTTATTAACCAATTTCTCTTCACTCTGTGTATAAATTTTTCTCGTCATCACCATGTATGCATATATATACAGAAATAGACGCAGCAATCATAATACAATAATATTAACTGCAATAATGTTTATGTGAACTTGGTGCATCCAGACAAGTTGTCAGTGACGAGGGCAAGGGATGGGGAAGGGTACGCGGTTTGGGGGCACAAGGTGTTGGATGGGACGCACATTCAGTAATTAGCACTGGGAGAATCTCTTCAACAGGTGGGCATCTGAGCAGATGATTTAAGACATAAAGAGCACAGTAGCCTTGCAGAGGACATGTCTTTCTCAACAAAAAAGAAAAAAAAAAGGCACAAGGATGCGACTCACAATGGGATAGTCAAGTGACTTGGGCAAGTGCACAAGACAGCCAAGCTGGAGAAAATTTTCGCTTTCCGATGAACCAGAGGTAGCAGGGTTTGAAATTGAATGCTTGCGCAGCGCTTCGCCATGCTGCCTAATACTTAATTTCCTGTTTTCTATGACATCTTGATACTGTTCTCAACAACAATTAGCATCAGTTCTACATTACTTCTGCGATAAATAGCAGAGAAAACATATGAAATAATTTGACTGCATATGGAAACATTTCTGTAGGAAAAGGAGAGGAAAATAGCGATGACTGGCTAAAGTACTAAGCAAAACGCAAACTTCAGGTGTAGTTGGAGCTGACAGAGCCTGCACAGTAGCTGGGTAGAACATTTGGAACAAAGTCAATTTAACCATACCATTTTACCGCATGGAAACACATCTGGCCACACAGTAGGCCTTTCTGCTCAGCAAAATGCATGCTACTGCTGTACCCATCTTACAAGGCTACAGCAGAAGGTTACCGTATTATCGTACAGCACACAATGGCCAAGGTTCAACATAATAAGAATCTTTTACAATAGAACTGAAAAACTAAAAAAAGGCAGCACTTAAAGCGATGCTGACTACAAGGGTTCACCGACCCGATTGACTGCTTGCTTGGCTTTGGCAGTCAGTTATACCAGTCCTACAAACGCTCACGAAAAAAAAAAAAAGGATTTATGCTGAAGTCATCGTTTGACCGATTCAGCTAGGCTTTTTTTCCTTTCAAACCAGAGGTTAGCGCTTGCCGGAAAATGAAACAGTTTCTACAGTGACAGCACAGTTGAAGTCCTTCAGAAGAGGCATCACCTTAGTGCTAAGCTCACAAAGTTGCACCTGAATTTGTCATTGGGTAAGGGCACTGGCTGTAAAAAAACAATAGAAGACTGGCAGGTGAGGACAACACCAGTGTCACAGCTGCATGAAGAAGAGCACCCATGATTCAAAAGCTCACACAACGTGGAACAAACGGGAATAACAAAAGACAGGTGCTCCTACAGGGCACTTGTGAGCACTACAACAGAACCAAAAATACTAGAAAAGTGCAAGTTCTCGCAACACTTCTTCTTCGGCAGCAAGAGTTGTGCAGAGGTACATGGAATCGAGCAGAGCTGCAACAGATTCATTTATGTTATACAGCTGCCGAGAAATGTAATGAAAAAAAAGAGGAATAAAAAAAAGGCAGCTACTCCTTTGTCAACATATTCACGAACGCACCTTAACACCTGCTCAGTTGCAGCAAGTAATTGGTAGTGCTCCTCTTCAAATGAAGTACACTGTGCGCATCAATAACGCTCACCTGTAATTCCCAAGTTGCTTGGAAACACCTTTTCCTACTCCTGCACCGAGCAGATGCCGACAATGGCCGATTACAAAATTATGGCTCGGAGGAATCGCCAAGTAGCATTACTAAACGCACCATACCCAAGTGATCCCCTGCCTCAATGGTTGCTTAAGCAACGCTCCTTTAACTCTGGTGCCTCACAGTAGCTTTGTAACATGCCCAATTAGGAAAACATCGCTCGCGGATCAGACCAAGCAGCATTATTGAAATGCACAGCCCTTTGTTAACACTCCTGAGTGATGCCCAAGGTCACAGTGGCTGCTTGAGTAGCGCTCCTTCCTCTAACTGTGGGGCCTCTGAGCAACTTTTAAAAGTGTTTTGCTAGTGAATTTAATAGCTCAGGAATTGTCAAGCAGCCTTATTGAATGGACTGCTCCTCAGTAAAGCTCCTCATTGATTAGCAAGGCGAAGGGTTGCTTATAAATGACCCAATAACCGAAGCTTTCAAGTATCTGCTAAAAATTCCAAATTATTAAACTCGAAATCTCAAAGCTACATTATCAATTGCGCTGCTCCCCAACAATGCTCAACAATTTGCTACGTGAAAGGTTAACAATTTTAACTTGAGTGCATTCAAGGTAGCTCTCCAAAATACCCAATTACTAAATTATGGCTCGAGAATCACCAAGTAACATTATTGAACGCTCAATTCGCATGACAAGGGGTTGCTCGATTAATAGCCCACTAACTTCAGTGCTTTGGAGAGTTAAGGGCTCCAATTCACTAATTTATTTATACCTAAAAAATTGCTAGGCAGCAGCATCCCTGAATGCACAGTGCGCCAGTGATGCTCATCTGAGATTCCAGAGATGACAAGCCGCTTCAGCAAAGCCCATCTGATTCTGGTGCCTCCGTGTAGCTGTTAAGCTCCTAATTAAGCTCAGGAATTAACAAGGAGAGTTATTGGCAAGCTCAGTGACAATGGCAGCTGAAAGATGGCACTGCCCTTCACTTGGTGGAATCCGGGAGACAGTTCTCAATAACGTAGATGTTAATCTAGACATGGAGAGCCAAGTACAACTTTTCAAAGCTCAGACTCGCCCTCAAGTGAACCACACAAGCTCCACATTACAGTAAACCCCCTCCCCAACCCCTCCCTGTCCCATCAAAAACAACCATAGCCGGTCACACGAAACTGCTGCCTTCCTATGCTACAATATTTATAATGACGCAATTGTTTCGGCGAGAATGCGTTGTGTGTTTTTCATGTGCTCGATGAGAACTCGCAGAGGAACGGGGCTCTACTTGTGAGTGGCGGGACCACCATTTGGGTTGGGAAGGCTCCTCCAAAATTGTTGAATGGGAGGTGGAAATGCACCGCACATACAAAACAGAAATTCTGTGCATTATGAAGGAAATGAAGCGTACAAGGCAAAGGAATGACATCTTATTCCTTCCCCAGAGAGGACAGAAACTGCGGAGAAGAAAGACTGAAAAAAAAAAGTTATTTAATGCGGTTTGAACAACAAAGTGCTGGGTGAAAAAGTTGATCTTGATTTTTTTTCCCTCTTCAGTCCTTAATTATGCAGGCACAATCTAAATAAAAAAAAAGAAGTAAACACTGTAATTGCCCTGTCTGACAGCAATGCTACTCTCTGTATGACTTTTAAAAACTGCGACTCTGAATATGTTACAGCTTTCAAATTGGAAACATATTAACAAAATGTTCAAGTGTTTCTACAAAATTCCAAACATCATCCTCGCAAAACTGAACACGATCATGCCAAGCAGCCTGCAAAGCAAACTTTGGACACAACTTTCAAGAATGGGGTAAGCAGCTTTTAATGAAGAAAAAACAAAATGGTTTAAAATGTCGAACCAGCATAGGACGTCGGGACGAGCAAACGAGATGGTAGGATACAGTGCTTGAGAAATTATGACGTCATTTTTTTTTTTGTCCCTCCCTTACATGTAGATAAATAAGTCTTAAATAAAAACGGCCACACAAGCCGTGCTCCAGACCACCGAGGGAGACATAGTGGGGCCGAGTGAAGAGTCGACAGGCCACTCTTGCATGAAAAGCGCTTGCGAAGCCATGAAAAGAATATACCTTCCAATATACACACGCACCCCGAGACTCTCAAGTAGGCAACAACATCTGAAAGGGCCTGCTCCCTCCCTGCTTCCGTCGGTCCCATGGCTGCGAGCCTTATTTTTTTTTGTCCTCACAAAGCGGTGACCACTCACACTTTCTTGTACATAAAGCATGATTGACACAACTGTAAACAGACCAAATTCTGTGAGGAAAAAGAAAGAGAAAAAAAAAGTGAGAAGTGTTCTGATAACAAATAAAAGAAAAATCGGACAGATGGTATGAGAGACAGTGTTCCTTTCCTGTTTCACAGTTTGATATGACGCCACTGTGTCCTGCTGCCACCACACAATGCTTTACACGACGAAGGGTAGCGAAGAGAGAAAGAAAAAAAAGAAAAAAACAAGACGCGACAGGCTTCTACTCTTTTTCACCGTCGCTTGATCGAGGCACGTAGGGAAGTTTCTCTTGCTCTTTCCATCACGCGAATGCACTTCTTCGACAGGCATTGTCCACTTTTTTTTTTTCCCGCCTCTCCGGCCTAGCGTCGCCTGGGCACTGTTCCGCGCATCACGTGCCCCTTCTCTGTCTGTACAAGGTCGAAAGTTTGTAAAAGGGCAGGAGCCGACAGCTGCCGATCGCAACGTTCCAGCCGATCCGAGGTCCATCACTGCCACCACACACACACACACACATTTTCACCCGCCACGATGACCCACCTGGTCTCACATTAGCGGGGCAATTGCACGCGCGCACTTCGGCGTGGCATGACGCTGCGATAGCTTGTAGAGTTCGGTTTTCTACCTCGCGTTTAGAACTCCTTCAGTCCGGCGTCGGCACCCGTGACATTTCGAGCAAGCACTGAGCAATAGTCCGTGACGACTCTAGCGGGGACATGGCCACAGTCGACAGCTGCTGCTCGTACCGCCGCAGGTAACTGCAAAGTGAGAATTCCACCAAATTCACGCAAAAGCAAAATCTCCATATATATTGGCAACAGAGATCAAATTTCAACAGAGAGCTGCTTTACAATATAACAGCTGCAGAGATCACTTGGAACTATCGCACTTTTTTTCATTATAAGGCAGTCACGATCAATGGCGTAACCAGAATATTATTGCGGGGGGCACCAACCTCACCGGGGACCGAGAGAGTGAGGGGAGAAGCAAGGGGGGTTGGGCAGGTCCCATAAAAACACATAAAATTCAAGGGGGAGGGCTACCCTCCAAGTGACAAACACCTTAATGGCAATGCCATGTACACTTAGGCCCAATGTATAAGAAAGTCTGAAATTTCAGACACTGAAACCTTTCACTGTTAGACTTTCCGGACTTTTTGCCGTGACCAAAGGTTCGAAATAGGTTGACAACAGCATTAATCAAAGGCGCCACTGCCACCATGTTTACTGTCCGGCAGCCTTCAACCAGCACTCTCGCACACACACCGATCTGCTCGCAACCTTAGCCACCACTACTGCCAACACCGAGCCTAGCTGCTTCGATGCTCGCTGCCAAGCTACCTGCTGTTCGGTGCCGTGTACTCATTAGCAATGACACAGATGCGACTTTGTCATCCTCGATGATGGCTTCGAAGCACAGAAGCAATACAGTGGTTTTATGCAGTGGAGCACATTAAAAGTGGAAGGTGGCCACTACCACGACTTTAAAGCGCAAAAAGCATGGCAAGGGTGAAGTGCTACACAATGCCGGTTCCCAGAAGTCAGCTTCCCCGCAATACAGTGGTTTTACGCGGTGGAGCACACCAAAAATGGAAGGGGGGCCACTGCTACAGTTTTGAAGCACGGAACATACGGCAAGAGCCCAGTGTTGCATGCCGGTTCCCAAAAGCTAACTTTGCGGCAATACAGAAATACCAGAAATCAAAAGGGGCAATTGCCACAGCTTCGAAGCATGGAAGCACGGCAAGGGTAAAATGTCGCATAATGCGGGTTCCCAAAAGTCAGCCTCGCCGCAATGCAGAAGTCTTATGTGGTGGAGTACACCAAAAGTGGAAGGGGCCACTGCCACGGCTTCAAAGCGCGAAAAGCACGGCAAGAGTCAAGTGTTGCACAATGCCAGTTCCCAAAAGTCAGCTTCGCTACAATACAGCTGTCTTACGCGGTGGAGCACACCAAAGTGGAAGGGGGGGGAGCCCACCAAAAGTGGAAGTGGGGCCACTACCACGGCTTCAAAGCACAGCTGGGGTCAAGTGTTGCATAATGCCAGTTCCCAAAAGTCAACTTCGCCGCAATACAGCAATGTTACGCAGTGGAGCACATCAGAATTGGAAGGGAGCCACTGCTATGGCTTTGAAGCGTGGAAAGCACGACAAAGGTCAAGTGTTACATGATCATCATCATCATCAGCCTATTTCATGTCCACTGCAAGACGGAGGCCTCTCTCTGCAATCTCCCATTACCCCTGTCCAGTGCCAATTGATTACAACTAGCACCCGCCAATTTCCGAATTTCATCACCCCACCTAGTCTACTGCCGTCCTCGACTGCGCTTCCCTTCTCTTGGTACCCTTTCTGTAAGCCTAATGGTCCTACGGTTATCTAACCTGCGCATTACACTACCTGCCCAGCTCCATTCTTTTCTCTTAATGTCAACTAGGATATCCGCTAGACTTGTTTGCTCTCCGATCCAAACTGGTCTCTTTCTGTCTCAGCGTTATGCCAAAAGTCTGCTTCACCGGAATATGGCGCTTTTACGCGGTGGAGCACACTAGACATGGAAGGGAGGGGGCCACTGCCATGGCTTCAAAGCGCAAAAACCACGTAGAGGGTCAAGTGTTGCATAATACTGGTTCCCAAATGGCAAATTCACCGCAATACCGCGGTGATAGCAATGAAGCACACCAGAAATGTAAAGGGGCCACTGCCACAGCTTCAAAGCACGGAAAGCACAGCAAGGGTCAAGTGCTGCATAATGCTGGTTCACAAAAGTTAGCTTTGCCGCAATACAGCGGTTTTACGCGGTGGAACACATCAAAAGTGAAAGGGTACCTGAGTAATACTTGTTGGGGGGCTAGTTGGTGCATGTTTCCAGAAGAGGGTTATAGCGCCGAAAAAACACAACACACAGCAAGCGAGACGGTACAGGCGCACCGTCTCGCTTGCTGTGTGTTGTGTTTTTTCGGCGCTATAACCCTCTTCTGGAAAGTGAAAGGGTACCACTGCCAGAATGTCGACGCGCGGAAAATACGGCAAGGGCCCAGTGCTGCATAATGCCAGTTCCCAAAAGCCAACTTCGCCGCAACACAGCAGTTTCAGGCGATGAAGCATACCAGAAATCGTAAGGGGCCATTGCCATGGCTTTGCAGCGTGGAAAGCACGGCAAGGATCAAGTGTTGCATTATGGCGTTCCCAAAAGTCAGCTTCGCCGCAATACAGAGGTCTTATGCGGTAGAGCACACCAAAACTGGAATGGGGCCACTGCCAAGGCTTCTAAGCATGGAGGCGCCCCAAAGTTATATTTTCCAGACTAAATACCGTAAAAACCGGACTATAGGTCGGACCGGAATATAGGTCGATCCCCCAACTAACGAATCCTCAAAATGGAAAAAAAAAAAAAATATATATCCTTTTCAATGGCAAAAGTACCGAAAGACCTGACACCCTTACCTTGAAACAAATGCGACTCGGGGGGTTGCACAATGGTGACAGTATTTATTTAAATGCTGCTCGCATGTGCACCCGGCCAAGTTTTTAGCGGTTTCGCGCGATCATCGACACGCGTGCTTGTCAACACCTTATTAATGGCGCTGAGCAGCGAAACAAACGAGATACGCGCATGTGTACACATGCCCTTACTTTCGCTATTTCGCCGCTCCGTGCCGTGATGATAAGGTGCTGACAAACACGCGGGTCGATGGTCGCGCGATACTGTTAAAAGTTCGTCGGGTGTACAGTACACAGAAGGGCACGAAGTGCGCAAGCGCTACTCCGAATCAGAGCAACGCCTTTGATCAGAGTCGGATGACGAGTGCTTCTCGCTGCCAAGTCCATACGCGCGTGCGATCTCTACCGCTTTCAAACGGATGCATTCGGCAGTCACAGGCAGCGATCTTACACGCAGCTCGCGGACGGACTCCGCAACCTTGCCTTCCAGTTCTGCAGTCCACTGCGATCCGGCACGAAATGACGTTTTCTTTTGGTTGCTGCAAGTTGTAATACGTTGCTTTTGCCTCCGCCACTACCGAATGCTCTTTTCGGATACTTCAAGTTCGCGCTGTGCCGCCAGGTTGCCGTGGGCTTCCGCATACTCAATCGCCTTTTTCTTGAAGGCGACGGTGAATTGACGTCGGCTTCCGCTCCCGCTCATTTTGAAACAAAATGAAAGTGCAGCCTTTAATTAATATAACTTTGCGACAATGGAAACGCAAAATGCCGGTGTCACAGGTGCCACAGCGTCGCCACGCCGCCATGCTGCTGATGGCGATGGCGAAGGCGGCTGTTTACTTTATCCGCCCATTGTTGCAAGACTTCCGTAGTTTTTCCGCCAATGTCCGGTATATAAGTCGAGGGTCGACTTTTCGCGATGGGTTTTTGAAAAAAAGTTCGACCTATATTCCGGTTTTTACGGTAGCTTGTTCCGAGCCACAATACCCATTCTTGGAGGCCGAAATGTTGGACATTCTGTTGGCTTGGCTTCCAGTGGCCTACTTTATGGCCTCCAAGATTGGGAGGCACATGCTGTCAACAGACAGCGCGCATTATTCCCTGGTAACGGAAGCCATGCTCGCTCTTCTTTGGCTGAGAAAATGCCCCAGGAAACGCCTTTTTTTTTTCAGTCAACACTATCATTCTAATCACTTCGTGCAGAATACTTTCTTTTTTTAGAAGTTTTTGTCGCCATAATGCATGAGGTGTGCCCACAGAGCAAGTGTGTCTCAGAGACGTCGCATTGGTGTGCTCAGCGCCACCACTTCCCACCACAAGTGGTGCGAAGAAACTTGGCTTGTTTGTTCGATCTTCATGGCGATCTCTGCCAACGATCTCCGTTGGAAAAGACTGCGTACATGGTGAGGCTCTTAGTGACTGCAGAGGCAATGTCACTCTTGTACATATCCAACCAAATCTGATCGTCTCCAAGCATAGTATGAGGCTGGGCATTATTAGAGATCTTTTAAACCCACTCTAGGCCTAATAAGTTTAGGAGGGGGGGGGGGGGGGGCTGAACGTATTATTCGCAAGGTTTGATTTTTTAGACTATTTTTTGGTCCCCGCAATGTCCAGAAAATCGGTCCGCAACTGTATTTGAATAGAGAAAAACTCCCACTAATTCAGACTCCAAAAACGATGGCACTGTTATTTCGACCAATATCTCACTCCCACGCAGCTCTTTTCAGACAAACCCGAGCCAAAGGTGAAAGTTCGATGTGTCACTGGCTACCGTAATGTCGCATGCTGTAAAAATGACAAGTTGCGTGTGGAGCCATAACCTAACCAGAGCAAGCAGAGCAGCGCAAGCCCTCCTTTCCTAAGGAGCCCCCACCACACGCTTTATCATGTTAACGCTAGCGTGCACCCCATAATGTCATGTCCAATAATGGCCATATTGTGGAGGGCATGCATCAAGCCAACACCCTTCTCAACTCATTCTCACACATTGTTCCTCCACCCATAGGCAAATGGCTCAGAAGGCGTGATCTTGGACTTTTCATGGAACCTAGGCTTCTTCCGCCATATGTCGTCGCTCACTGATGGAGTATAGATCTGACTTTTTCAACGCGAGCCCAGTGATGGTTTTGGTTATAAGCGCTGTACCGCACAATTGATCGAGCACTATACTTAAAGGGGCTCTCCTTTGTTCGAACTCCGTTTCATTCAAAGAAATTTTCGGTCCCCTTGGAGTTCAAATTAACCAGATTCTATTACATAAGAGTGACTGGCAGAGGTCGCACAACTGCACTCACCGTCTTGCTCGCGATGAATGGGTAGCGAGATTCCGTATGATGAGGGCCGAAGTGAGCCGTATGCTCTTGGCCAACGCAGACTCCTTTTCATCCTGCAAAAATGACATTAGTCATCATCATCATCATTTATCGGACCCTTAAGGGCCCTATAAAGGGTATTACATAAGGGGGAGGGGAGTAGTCATAGACATACACAAGTCAAAGATGTTACAACAAGAATGAATTGAAATAACGCAGGTTAAGTAATGCAGTGAAATAAAACAGGCGACTTCAAATGCAACAACACTTGGAATGCAAAGAGAAATCATACAATTCTAATTTCCAAAATGTGAAAGCAACCGCTCTTTAAATGCTTTGGGATCATGCTCCATAGCAACACTGGCACCAAGACACAATAAAACGAGCCAAATGAAAATTTTTTTTTTTTTTTGCAGAAGCGGACCAGCAAACATTTAAATTTGAAGAATATTGCAGCCAAAGAATACAGGAATTTGGTGAAAATCTGTAAAAAAAAATGTTTCTGCTTATTATGTTAACTGTAATAAAGATTCCAAGACGACGTTCTGTATGCAGGTGTGCCGGGAACAGATTCTTGCTCCATAACTGCAGGAGAATTATCTGCGCTACCAACAGAATGTTTGCAAAGTTTATTCATTAAATATTCATGCAGCGGCAGCCAATTACAAGTGGTGCTGTTGTTGCAAGGGTAGGTCGGTATATGGGATGGGTCCGAAAAATCGGGCTATGGAAGAATGCTCAGGGACATTATTTGTGCCCCTTTAGAAGTTGTTCTGCCCTAAGCTATCTGTAAATGATTATCTGTAAGGTTATTGGTGTTAAGAAGAATTAATTGCGGGGTTAGTTGTAGTTGGTCTTGCATTGCTAATTAGGAAAATTAGCGCCGCAAAAAGACAACGCACATAGGAAAGAAGGACAAAGAAGCGTTTTTTGCCTTCCGTTCCTGAGTGCATTGTCTTTTTTTGTTAAGCCAACTTTCCTAATCAGCAGTTGATGTTAAAACGGCAATTGTAAAAAGCTGTAAAATCGGGCATTTTATGACAAAATCGTAGGAGATGGCAAGTGCGAAAAATCTCAGGCCCACAGCACAGGAAGGTAGGAGGAAGAATAGCGCCCAATTCATAGGATTTTCCCGAGTGCACGCACTCTGTAGGATACATACACAACTTGTAACAATGATTTACTTTTGGATGTAGCGCGCAAGCACCAGCCAACTTGGGACAGCACAAACTGGCAAACAGACCATTGTTTATATCGCAGTGATTTTTCAAGCGACTCTGTTGTTGCTGATTTCGCCTGCTTCACGAACTTGCGTACATAAACTTGCTTCAAGCAGATAGTCCTCTGGTGTCTTTTCACGATCGGAAGGCTTCACAGGGATGATTGGAGACCGACAAGTTGTATTTTTTCGTAAACTTAATTTATTTTTCCTAAATATTGACAAAAGAGTCAAACTCTTAGGAAGAGCCCGAATTCTTTGTAAATTATGCGGCGAATTCAGGAAGGTTTTGCAGGTATGCGAATAAATGAGATGCGATAACGAAGCAGACACCATTCGTTGCGCAACACGAACACACAAAATTCATGCTCGTCAGATAAACCAGTGCCAAATAAACAACTGCCTATTGTTACTACCACACTAGGTCGCAAATAGTCCACTGACTGAGGCATCGCGGTGGTTGTAGTAGGCCAGGGCGTGCCTCCGGATAGCGAGCAAAGCGGCGTCAGGCGCATAACCGGGGTGTGGGGGTGGCTGGGCAGGTGGTGGTAAGGAGGCCTTGCCAAACTGCGAGATCTGCTGCCGTCGAACTGCCTGGATCTGGAGCACCTGCTCATTGCAGTGCCGGTCCTGCGCATGGGACAATTTCTATTCGTCATCACCATTCCCTGAGAAGTGCAACAACAGAAAGTGCAGAGCCATTCCCACATGCATTGGCAAATAAACTGCTGGCTGTGTGTCAGCGATGTGGCACAGTTACAATCCAAACGCAACAGGAAACGTCAAGATGGTACTGACACATTTTCATAGTTGAAGATAATCACACTTAGCAGGTATGAAGACGTTTAAATTTTGTCTCAAAACGCCAAGCTTGGCGTCATTGACATTAGACAGCTTTAGTTTAGCATACGCTAAACCACTGCGTGCGCTATAAAATAGCGGGTCGTCACTGCGCATGCACAGAACGCTAAACGGCCCATAGTGTATCACGTACGCTCACTATTTCTCATATTTCACGTTAGCGTCTGAGTTGTTTGCGGAGTTTGCGTGAAACATGGCGGCGGTCACGGCTGCCCGCTTCGAATTGAATTTGGCATTGCTTTTGTAAAATGCACTTTGTTCGCAGCAAATGACTGTAAACGGCTTTCCCTAAGTCGCAGGCTGCTTCGACAACAGAGTATTATGGATAACCTTGTGGTGTTTTCGAGGTCACTTCTTGTTTTGAACGAGTCGAAGCCTAACGAAAGAAACATTCGAGATGTTAGCGCCACCTATTGCTACAGTCAAGAGAGCGCCGCAACGACGGCATATGGCCTCTGAAATCTGAAGATCTCGCAGGCCAACTAAAACTGTAAAAAATGTGTGCTGCTTAGCGTACGTTATACTATAGCGTATAGAGTACGCTAAACTAAATCTGTCTATTATCGTGACATCATGACACAGCAGATTTTGCTGGTGTCGCGAGGCAATAAGGGCAGGTATGATGGCACTGCTCACCAAACAAATAGATCAATAAAATAAAAAAGAAGGTTGTGTGCATTTCTCCTGTCTGCTTTCATGTGTGACAGCCGCAGTGAATGCAGGAACAGAGCGAGCCAGTGTACGACAAAATCCTGACGCATCCATTCCTGAGTAATGAAACTAGCTCATAGAAACAAGTATTATAGCAAATTATTTAGTGCGCTCCGATGCTCGCCCGTATTTTTTCTAGGGTTTATGGGATTTGTGCCTTTAATTAGCACATACAACAAAAAAACAGAGAAGTCAAAACTGCCATGTCAGTTGTCTTTCCTCAAGTTGTCACATCAGCAGACAAACAAAGTTCATACCAGAGGTTTATGCTATTCGGCACACGCTCGTCTGTTTATCACATCTGTTTATCATGATCGTGTATCGTGGCCGAAACATGTGTGCTGTGTCTTTTCCAAAAACATTACGCCCTGCACTACAGCGTGCCTGTCGCAATGTTTGGGACGTATGCACCAGGTGACATCGATGGCAAACATGAGAGACATGTGCCTTTTGAAAAGCGCATCAGCTATTGCTCCACTTCACCTCTCGAAGCTGGTATTGTCAATTCACAGTGCAGTGGACCACCAGCATTAATGTTTATGCAGCGACAGTCCTCAAATGGCTATCACTGTAAGGGCATCAGCTAGTGATATGAAAGATCAGTAGTTGGCACTAAATTATTAGCAGCTATTATCACAAAATGTGAGCGGCTATCCCTGTGAACGAACATCAGCTATCACTGTGAAAGATCGGCGCGGCATACCTGGAGGTGTGTGAACAGCGAGAGTCGGCGACGCTTCATGTCATCGCACGAGTCCCACTGACAGTGGACGTCGTTGTCGGCCTCTGGTATGTGCACCTTGCAGGCATGGTAGAATACTGCACCCGGTGTTGAGAATGTCCTGCATAGTTCAAAAAGCACGATGCTGACAACAATAAATCTGCTTTTGTTTATTTTTCTTTTTTCAGAAGGCGACCATACCTCCAAGGCCTCAAGAAATTTGGAAGCCTGTAGTCTAATCAAAGCTCCATATCACTGAAGGTGGAAAACAATCACTTTCAATACTTTGGACTAAAGACAATTTGCTTTTCTAGACGTCTAGTTAAATACAAATAAACACAAAGCGATGGTTTAATGTACAAGCAGATACACATACAAAGCATGTCTTCCTTGTGGAGAACCAGACAAATACATTCTGCAAACAGGCACTAAAGATATGAAAACTTCAGATGTTGCCAAAACATGTTTCTCATTCAGCAGCAGTATAATAAAAAAAAAAGAGGAAACATCAGTTGATACCTTAGTTGACAAATGAGACGTCAACACAAACTCTTCTACAAGATCCACAGAGTTTGGTTATTCAGCACTCCATGATCGTCCTTTCTTAAGCTGTCTTGACCACAGTATTACGCTGCTGCCTTGTCCACAGCACAAGTACATAAATGTGCTTACTTTATTAAGCAGTTTAAAAGCACAGTGAAAACGTTACAGCCTAACCATCATGTTGAAACTATATTATAAGCAACCTACAAGCAGGGAAAACTGTAAATTACTTAGGATTGATTATTAACTTCTTGAGATTTCACTGAACTTTTGTGGTCAAAATTTTTTCAATGAAGTGAATATTTTATATTATGTGAATCTAAATGACAAAACACAGGGGAAAATAAATAAGAAAAATTCCCTCTGGGGGGTATGGCAATCAATCGACGGTTCTTATGAACGGCCTAGAACTCAATTTGTTGTAAGCAGCATGTGGTTCTTCAGACTTTTTAATTCACAATCAAAATGATGTGAACTATAGACCATTTTTACGCCACCCAAAGCAAGTTACACATGCATTCAGCAGTAAGCTCCCAAGGCCAGAGCACAGAGCCTAACCTAAGCGTGACGCAATGCAGGGACATTTCCGAAATATCAGGAAGAACCATATTATTATGCCGCACAAAGTCAACAAAAACTCGCTTTTCTGAGAATAGCATCGTTTTTCTCTATGTCAAAAATTTCCTATTTCTACAAAAATCATTGAACCAGAACAGGTTAAATAACCAAGACTTGCAAATTACATGACTGAGCAGGAGCAGCTTAAAGCACTTGTTTTATTGAGTAGTTAAAGCCCAGCAGACTACCCATAATCTTAAGACTTGCTTCAATTTCGAGTGCCAAAATAATGTACAAATACTTTAATTTAAAGCACGCAGAATCCTGATTAGAAACACTAGTTTAAACATTTTGCTTTGGTCTATTTTCAAACAGGCCACAATGCTTGGTCAAATTTGCAGCCTTGCTAATTTGAAGTGTCATGTAGCTTTCACGTAAATAATTTCATGAAACCCATCTTTTTCTCTGTGTCCCTGGACACATGACTCCTGCACTGCTTAAGGGGCCCAAAGAATGCCACAAGCAGACGTAGAAAATAATTATGCAGCTCCAGCACACGTAATCTATGTGAAGCAAAGCTTTAGTTAAGTGATTAATGAAATGCTGTGTGGTATGCACAATTGTCTTTAATGTCATCCCCAATGCAACGTGTAATGTTGCATTGGGGATTCCACATGTAATGTTCATGCAGTGCACATGCAAGAAATTTATTTTCATTCAATGATGATGAAGTGCACCATTTACAAGCTATGCCAAAATGCAAATACCATCAGGCACACATTGCTTCACAATGTAGCAATGTCACAACAAGGGCAACGTACAACGTTTGATGAGGGAAGAACGGCGATTGAAAGTGTATACACAAAGAAGTATGTCACTTCTCTTAAAGGGGCCCTGAAACATTTCTTATCGAAGTTTAGAAATGTGTTTGCAGTTAAAATAGACATTTCAAAAATCATTTGCAGCAAGAAGTACAGCGGACTTTCTTTAAAATAGAACCTCAAGAGACCAGGGAAATAGGTTCCGTTAATCAGGAGTTCCATTTACTGAGAGACAAAGCTGAATACAATCCGTTTAAGAGGAAGTTCTGTTTAAGCGGTTTCCATTTATCGCGATTCCACTGTACTTAGATGTGTTCAGCAGAAGCGGAATTATTGGCTGTCAAAGATCGCCTTTGATCCCTTTCGCAGTGCTCCCGCTCCTTCTTCCAATGCCTTGAATTGTGAAAGCTATGGCGGAGTGGGGCACGCCCACAACACTCTGCCTACTCAACGTCGCCATGGCACACAGTCCTAATTTTATTGTGGATACACACATACATGCCACTACTTCCGATTTTGGTGCCGACGACATGCCAAACTCCAAAGCTATCCCTCAGCTTAAAGGGAGACTAAAGGCTACTATGAAGCCAAGTTAAAGTGATAAAGCAATGCCCTAGAATGTCTAAGGCGTCAATATAATCATGAACAGAGCTTTAGTAACCTATAAATTGAGGTGAATGCATGACACGATTTGAGACCCCCCAGCAACATTCCGGTACTAGCTTGATGACGAAGGCACTCCTCATCAAAATTTGTCACTAGAACTCAACTACTTGTATTAAAAAGATAATTTCATTAGGTTATAAGAGGGAAGAAAATTCTACTTGACTACTTTTGCTCGATTCTAAGAAAGAAAAAATAACATTTTGCCGTTACCATTCAGTAGTATCGGTGGTCAAAAGGTTTCGTTTTCACTCTATTCTGCACCGTGTGCTTTGGAGTTTCAGTTGTTTTGTTATCGCGTCGTGCTGCGCTGGTTCTGCTGACTCGCGAAACTTGCATTCAGAACAAGCAGCGAGAATGCCACGTCCATGTGATGTCGTGGGATGCGCGAACAGTCCGCGGAATTTGGCCAAAGGCAGTTGCAGCGGCAAATCCAACGTTACTTATCACTGTGTGCCAACGATTGAACTCCGTTCGAAGTGGTTAAGCGCCATACCTCTGCCACAGCGCGTTGGCAAAGAGCAGAAAAATCACATAGTGTGCTCGCTGCACTTTTGTCCAGAGGATTACGAGTTCAACGCTGACTTACTGAAGTCGTGTGGAGTGCCTTTTAATGCAATGCTTTCCCATAGCACTGTTTGCGTGGGTCGATCTCCTGTTATTGTTTCACACTTTTAATATTTCACTCTGAGAAGGGCTAACATAAAGGACATGTGCTGTCGGTGTTTCTTTCCATTGCATTTGTTTGTGAGCGCTCATTCTCAAAATTCCGAGGAATAAATTTGTGAAGAATGAAAGACAAGGTATGAGCACCAACTTCGGTGGTAGAGAAGTGGTTGGATATGCGTGGTTCGGAATTTGGTTAGAAATTCTTTTTGTCAAAGCAATGTCCAACACCGAGGCGGGACCGGATTTTTTGCGACACGGGCTCCTTAACACTATTGCGTTAATATACACAGTATATTCATTCTTCCAACATCCTTGTTGAGTGATGTCAGCCATCGGCCAATAGCAGCCATATACGGGAATCTTGCATATGACAACATTGGCAAGGCGCCAGCACCTTCAAAATGGGTGACGAGAGGCCTTTGTTTGAAAATGGAGGCGACCGTGCTTAGCTTGCGAGCTCCACGCACAGCGTACAGCTGCGAAATTTGGCTGAGATGTTCACAGAAGCATCCGTGGGCTGTGTTTTTTCACCATCCCCAGGGGCGGTTCAGGACACCTTTACATGTGTATAGATCCTGTTATATAGGCCGGAACATACAATGGCAAATACCCAGTGGCCCAGGAGTTGAGTGGCCTATAAGAATTTGAATAAAAATCAAGTAAGATGTTGAATATTACGCACTCTTCTCCTAAGAGTTGCGTGTGCTTCAGAACCAACTAGCTGACACTGTATATACACTTTTAATGTTGTGGCAACACAGCGGAAGAGGAATCATGTGCCTCCCAGCTGCGCGGGACAGCATATATGCTATGACAAATCAGCTTAAGTAGCAAAATCATTATCATCATTACATACTTATATCCACTACAGGATTTTCCCAGCAATCTCCAATTACCCCTTTCTAGTGGCAGCTGACTTCATTTTATGCCCGCAAGTTTCCCCAGTTCATCACCCACATTTTCTGCCATCCTCGAATAAGCTTCCCTTCTCTTGGCACCCATTCTGTAACTCAAATAAATCACTGATTATCTTCTTTACGCATTACATGTCCTGCTTAGCTGTATTACTTCCTCTTAATGTCAACTGAAATATTCGTCACCACCATTTGCTCTCTGATCCAGACGTTATGCTTAACATTTTTCATTCCATCGCTGGTTGTACAGTACTTTACCTCATTCATGCCACAACTCAATGCAATGCCAGCAGATTTCTACAAAGCCAACGCTTTCTTTAAAAATCATTCTCAATGTATTTTGCTGGAACATATCACGGGAAACAATCCCGGGATCAGCTTTATGTAGTTAACACTTTTCGTAAGACATCTTGACAGACCACTTTTTAATTTACCCTGGCATTGACAAGTGGCTCAAGTTGTTTCTTTTTCCGGTATCAACCCGAATGCAGCACACCGCTACAAGAAAAACCCACACACATTTTGGACAGAAGACTCTCCCTGCTTGCGTGTTCGTACACTGCCCTCTCTGGTGATCAACCCCCGACACCCTTTTTCAGCTCAGGTGCATTGCAACTTCCCCCTCAAAAAATGTTTCTCCCCCTCGCAAAATTTCACAGGGCACATCTGGTTAATTATTTTCTGTGGCACAGCATGTACTGCGTGGTAAAGGCTCACACACAGCATAACCAAGCAGCGTAGCGATGGCAAAAAAGGAATGCCAACAGCATCTTAAATTGACGAGATGTTAGCAGAAGTTCTGGACCCAACTCCCAATATGAAAGTGCATCATCCACTAGTCCCTCCCTCCCCCCCTTTCCTTCTTTTAAAATAAGTGGGCCTTTAAGTCTAAAAGTCATAGCTTGGCTACGACAGATACCATAGCGATGTTTAAGTGCAGCAGGAACGGGATAAGGAGAGCCTCCAAAACCACTTTGACCATCTGGGTTACTTGAATGTGCACTAAAGTCGCAGTTTACAAGCCCTTTCACATTTCGTCTCCATCAGAATGTCAGCACTATGGCAAAGGATCAAACTCGAGACCTTATGCTTGGCAGTGAGACACCATAGCCACTGGTACAATGAGAGGGCACACTTCTGCTTGCAAGGAGGCACCATTCTTGTGTACAGAGTGCTCTGCACAACAATGTGACCTTGACCAAGCAAACTAGGAAAGGAAGAGGGCACTCACCGATCACACCCTTTCCACTCGCAATGGTAGACTAACTTTGCTGCCTTGTGATGGTGGTGGTGATGGTGGAGGTGGTGATGACCAGCTACGGACGGCGTAGTCGACTTCTTCTCCACGTCAACTGTTACAGTCTTAGACGCTGTCACAATGGGTTTCACTTCCATGGGCTGTGTGGACACTGGAGTCGACCCTGCCGCCACGGTCGACATCACACTCGTTGCTGACGTAGAGTTTGTCGCCACCACTGTGGTAACAGTTTTTGAGGAGTCCATGGTGCTCAAGAGTTTCACCAGGTTGGGCTGCGGAACCGCTGACGAAGTAGTTGCGACCGCCCGCACCATCTGCGGCGTCGCTGACGAGGCTGCTGTCTGCAGCTGTTGAGGCACCTTTTGCACCATGGCTTGGTGGGCACAGGTGTGCTGAAGCACACCACCTTGTTGCTGAGTTGTACTGTGCTGCATTACACTTTGCTGGATCACACCCTGCTGGACAATGACGTGCTGCGCTCCTGAGGTCGCCTCTGTCCGTGCCACCACAATTGCAGACTGCTGCTGTTGCTGAGGGGCAGGCACTGCAGCTGCGGGTGGTGATGCTTGCCTCTCGGTTGAGTCACTAACTTGGAATGTCGCCTCGCTCGAGTCTTCCAGCCGGAGCCTCTTTGCACAACCTACGCCGCTGCCATCTGGCTCTGCCGTTCGCTTCAACGCCGACGAAACAGCAGCATCCACGCTGGTGCGGGAAATCACCTTAGATGCACTCTCCACCGACCCCACAATGTCCTGGATCGGTGACAGGTCCGACGAGGTTGTCATCTTCTCCACGGTGCCTGTCCCATTGGTCACTGCCATGCCACCATCATCCGATATCACCATTGCAGAAGAGCCATCAGTGTGCTGCACCATCTCGTCTTCAGCGCTTCCATTCTGCAGCGTCGCGGATTCCATAGCCAATGGCATCTTGCCCTTATCTAGAAGACCGTTGAGGAGCGGCGAGCTCTTGTACACTATGCTCTCAACAGGTTTTGTTTCTGTGGCAGTTCCAGAAGCGGAGGTTGTGCTCGGAAGAATGGCAACGCACTTGTGGGCTGTCGTCATCGTCGTTGTGGTAGTCATGGTGGTCGAGTTGCCGGTTGCACCATTCTCTCCAACGTGGTTGTGCACAGGGTGATCTGCACTTGTCACAGATGCCTGCTGTGTGGAAGGGGGCAGTTCTTGCTTGCACTCAGGAGGCATCGATACCTCCATGACGATGTCTCGCTGGAAGCCGTTGGGTCGGGTGGACACTATAAGCGGTCCCCTGAAGAAAGAAATGAAGAAAACACACTCCACACTTGAACTTTAAACTCACCGAAGTTGGTTTCCTCAGTGTTCACAACTGTCTACACCTTTAATTGAACATGTTGCTTCATTATGAATGTACTTCTACAAGTACTTGATATCACCTATTGAAAAGGATGATTGAATGGTGAGGTTTAACATCCCAAAGCAACATCGGGGCTATAAGAGGTGCCGTCGTGGAGGGTTCCGGATAAATTTTGACCATCCAGGTGTCCTGAACGTGTACCTATATTAATGTAAATGAATGTTCTTGCATTCTGCCCCATTGTAACATGGCCGCCGTGGCTGGGAATCGAATCTGCGGCACCATGCTCAGCATTAAAAATAACGTAGCCCCTAAAAGTATTCATTCAAATATAGGTCAGCTTATTTTCTTGCAAAAACATTACCCAAACTGACTTATCAACTTATATTCAGAACCAAAGAATATGAAGCGATAATTATGAGCAAAGCTTGCAGAAGTACCGAGCTAATGTAGTTAGGCCATTGAGCGCGCCATAAGGTCAGTCTGGAGACTATCCAGACCGGCTCTAAGAAATGTTGAATGTCAAACGCACTCGACAGCACCGAGGATGATGACGTCTTTTGGAATGCGGAGAGCTCTTAGGGAGCATGCTACAAAGAAGACTTCTTCAGCAGTTCCGACAAGGATGCAGCTTGTGATATTGACTGAGAAGAGTTAGTGCCAAGCTCACGATAAATAAAGGTGTGTCATGGTCAATGCTTTTTTTTTGTTTTACTAGAAAGGTATGGGTCAACCTACGCTCGAATTGTATTTTTTTATTTCTAGGCGAGTTCAATGTATAGGGGTCGACCTATATTCCTGTTCGACCTATTTTTGACTAAAACGGTTTTGAAAAGTTCTTGTCTATTCCTCCCCGGATATTACAACATAAATAAGCTAAATTACCCTAAGTCAAAGATGCTGAGTGAACTATAATGCAAGTGCTTAAGGCCAAGGCATCACAATACCATAGCTGCACAAATCCAATGCAAGATAATTTTCTGGTCGAAATACCAACTTGAGAATTACCTCAAGATATTTTTAGAACCTTAGCTTTGAATATAAATGACAGCTCAGCTCACTCACCTGGCACCAGCGTTGATGGCATTGGCTACGGCTTGGCTCCTTGCCAGAAGAGTTGCACCAACAGCACCAGCCGGCAGCTTCCCTTGCGGTCGTACAACAAGCATCCCTGTTGTGATGCCCGTGGCCGAGTTAGGCACCATGACGATGGTGGCCCCCGGTGGCAAGCCACCACCCGAAGCCAAGCTTGCAGCCAAAGACGTACCCTGCGCCATGACCGGATTCGAAGGCAGCGCCGAACCCACAACCACCGCAGAGCTCCCACCCAAGTTCGATGCTAAATTCGGAGCCATAACGACAGTCTGGTTGGAACCCGTGCTTAGGTTCGACGCCAGCGCAGAGGATCCAACCACCACAGTCTGATTCGCGGCGAGGCCAGATGCCAGGTTTGAAGTCACATTCGAGGCCAGGCTCGTGGGTAAAGTCTGTGCCAGGCTGACCGCAGACACTGATGATGGTGCAGAACTCTGGGCAGAGGCAATGGCAGAAGCCAGAAGAGGTGTTGAAACTGGCGTTGAGAATGTGACTTGAAGAGGCGTCTGGACAGACATTGACGTCTGGACCGAGACGGCTGGCACCGAAATGGAGGCTGGAACCTGCCCAGTTGGCGCCATGGATACCACAACCTGTGGAGGTGCCTGGACCATGGTGGCTGGCTGTGCAGACTGAATCAGCATCGGACCCGCTGCAGTCTGAACTTGAGTCTGCAACGGCGCCTGGCAGATTTGGGTCGGCACCTGAACCTGCACCTGGTGTGGCTGAACTTGAGTCTGCACGACCGGTCCCGTGTGAACCTGCATCTGTTGCTGGAACTGTGTCTGTACTGCAGGTGTTGTCGCAACCTGCATCTGAACCTGCTGTGGCTGGAGTGCCGAATTCGGAACCTGCACCTGAACCTGCTGTGGCTGAAGTGCTGCACTCGAAACTTGCACCTGAACCTGCTGCTGCTGCTGAAGGGTTGAAGTTGGGACTTGCACCTGAACCTGCTGAGACTGAATTGCTGAAGTGGGAACCTGCACCTGAATGTGAGGCTGTGTTTGAACCATGGCCGTGGGAACCTGCACCTGAATTTGCCGTTGCTGTGCCTGCACTGTCGGAACCTGGATCTGAACAGGTGCAGATGAAGGTGGGAGCTGGTTTGCCCCTGTTGCAACCTGTGGCGGAGCCTGGACAGTGGTGCCTGGAACTTGCACCTGGATTTGACCTTGCTGCACCTGAGCTGCTGAGGCCGGAACCTGCACCTGTACCTGCTGTGCCTGAACCACCGAGTTTTGTACCTGCATCTGTTGCGCCTGAATCGCCGAGCTTGAGGCTTGTGCCTGGACTTGTGCGTGCAGCATGTGAGCCACCGATGTTGGAACTTGGACTTGGATTTGCGCATGTGGAGTTTGAGCTGCCGAGGTTGGGACTTGCACGTGGACTTGAGCCTGCTGTGGCTGAACTGTCGAAGTTGGGACCTGCACCTGCATTTGTGCATGCTGCGTCTGAGCTGCTGAGGTTGGCACCTGCACCTGCACCTGAATCTGAGGCTGTGTGTGAACGGTTGGAACCTGTACCTGCACGTGCGGCTGGACACGCATGTGCAAAGTGGTCCCGGGACTCTGTACGTGAGTTTGAGGCTGAACCGAATTGGGGACCAAAGCCTGTGGCTGCTGCTGGAGCTTGGCTTGAAGCGCAGACGTAAGACAGGTTGTTGCCTGCTGAGTGGTTTGGGCTGTGGGTGCAACTGAGGTTATGGTCGAGGCGGCAGCCGCCGCCGCCGCCGTGGTCGATATGAAGCTGAAAGACTGTGTTGTGACCACAGGCTGCTGCTGATGGTGTTGCGGTTGATGGGAGCTGACGGCGGAGGCAGGGTTCACCTCCCGTCGTACGGGTTCGGGTGCTCTGGTAGGTGTGGCGCTGTTGGCCAATACGGGTGTCCCGGCTGTCACCGGTGTCGCCTCTGCATCCGCACTTGTCGCCACCACCGTCGCCTGCTGCTGCTGCATTTGCTGCTGCCGCTGAAGGTTGCGGGACACCTGCAAGGTGACACAGGTCACGTAAGCATGGAAACCAGAGAGCCCAGATGTATTCGGGAAAACAAGTGAATGGTGTTCCGAAGACAAGTTCGATACTAATAGGCACAACTTGTTCACAAGTAGCTTAAAAACAAGTGGAATGTTTAATTCGAGGAATACGCCAAGAAATGTCTCATTTCAGTAAAGAAATAGCCCCTGTAAACTATGCCTTTGGCACACCTTTTCTTAGAAAATGGCTATGTTAATATTTTCTATGTGCCTTGCTAAACTCTCGTAACTCCCAACCACTATGCTAAAACGGTCTATGCCACACTAAAATTTCCAACTCCCAGATGTTATGCTATAACTGTCTATATCGCACTAAAATTTCTTAATGACTCCCAACCACTAAGCAGAAAGCCAGACTAAAATTCTCTTTTATATGCTAAAATTGACTGGAGAGTCCCAGCAGGTCTATGCACTACAGTTGAACCTCGGTATAACGATGTTGTACTTGCAGCCAAGAACTTTGTTAAATTGTGTATTTCTTTGATTTGAGGTTTGAAAGTCTCAGCATTAAAAGCAACTTCACAAATTTCCAAAGCATTCTGGGTGGATAACATCTCCTTAGTAAGCATTTATAAAGAAATTGCAAGAAGGTTGGGCCATAATAGCACGGTTACGAGCGCCAGCACGTGCGGTCCAGATCGCACCGAGAGCAATGCATCGACGTGGCTCACGGCGTCCCAAGATTTGTGTGTGTTGTGTGACGTGGTGCCACAAATCTTGGACGCCATAGCTGACCGCACTTGGTGCCCGCAGCTGGCGCCCACAAATTAAAAACAAGTCTAAAAAGATACAGGTATCGGTACAGAGTCAAAAATGTAAAAAAAAGGTAGTTTCGCCAGAAAGGTGAAGCAGTGATGTGATAGCAAGAGACTAGTAGGAACACGAAGTAAGGTTCGCAGATTTATCGGTGTCACGTGTGCTCAGGCAAACATTAAAAGAGCTCACTGAATGAATACTAACTTGCAGTCGCAATGCGAGCGAGCGCTTCACACTGCGTCTCGGAAACATGAGATTACGCTACCGCCAACACTAGACAAGCAGGAATAATACAATAATGTGCATGAAGGCACCATCCATTTCGGCTTGCCGTGGAGAGAGTACCTCCAAGATCGATATGGCACTTGGCCCTCGTGCAGGTGTGTACAAGGCGGAGAAGGCAGACATGCGTGCATTCCTGCTCTGCCTCCCCCCCCCCCAGCAGGTTCTTAATCCCGTTACCGCGCATCCACTCTATCCCCATTCCTCTCGCACAGAAGGAACTGTCAGCTCTTGTGTTTCTTCAAGTTATTTTCCAACGCAACAAAAGGTGCAGCAGTGTTTCATGCTTTATTTCCTGCCTACCGGGTCCTGGCGCACGCTTGGAAAGCCGTTTTTCCACTCAAACTTTTCATGCAGAAGGACACTTGGAATAACTTTTGCCTCGGCCAACATAGTTTTTTGCTAGATTTACTTGCCATACAGGCTCCAAGCGCATGATTGAAATGGCCGAAAACTTCGTTAAATTGCAACTGTGTCACGAAGTCTACTTCGTTAAATCGCGAAAAACAAACACGATTTTAAATGCAACTAAGATCGGGAAATGAAAATAGTTCTTTACATTGCAAATTTTGTAAAATCGAGGTATGTTACATCGAGATTTGACTGTATAGTAAATCTTTCTGATAATAACAACCAGCCCTCTATGCCAAATGTGTCCATGCACTACGCTGTAACTGCCCAAAAACTCCCTATACTAGAATGAGCGAGCACCACCCACCTTGTTGGCCAACAAGCTCTTGATGAGGTTGCTCGACCCGCCAGGGGCACCACCGGGTGGCGGCGCTGGAGGAGTACCCATGACCGGTGGTGCAGTTGTGGCCAGGGCCGGCGAAGGGGGCGGGGAAGCCTGGTTCCCTGGTGGAGTCAGAGCGCGAAGCGGTGCTGACAGCTGAGCCTTCAGGATCGGGCTGTGGCTAGACGCCGTGCCACCACTTGCTAGCGGTGTGCGCAGTGTCGTGGCCGCAGCTATACGAGGCCAGGTTGGGCACAGGGGAAACCGAAGAAGCCACGTTAGCAAGGCTTAAATCTTGAAGGGGCACTAAAGCAAAACATTAGGTCGAGCTAGATCAAATGATTAGGCTTCTGTAATAACGAATTCATCGTTCCCAACGGAAACAGAGCTTTTGGAAGTGAGAAAACTGCGAAAACTGAAAATTTGAGTGGCGCTATCTGTTGTCGACTGTGGTACTTCTCAAATGTGACCTCAACACTTTTCATTCACAGAGACATTGCTTTCTCTGTTTACAGCCTGCAGCGACTACCTCGCCTGGTGGCCAGGGAAGCTCAAGTAACTGTATCTGAAATCCTGAACACAAGCAGAGCGACTCGCGCAAGCAGAACACTGCAGCTGACAAGCAGTACACTTTGCATATAGAGCTAAATAAAGAGTTTCTAAAAGACATAACAGCCGCATAGAAGGACGTCACATGGAGATCACGTCAACTCCCCGGTCTCAGTGTGAGTAGTCCAAATTGAGAAGGTGCAGTGGCACCTTCGGCAGCAATTTTTTGCGCAACGAAGCGATATAATGGTACACAGAAAACAGTAGAACCTCATTCATACGTGTTGGAAGAAAGGCGAGAAAAGACGTACTAACAAAGAAAATGTACGATACAAAGCAACTACAGTCGAACCCGGATATATCGAACCAGCATATTTCGAATTATTGGCTATATCGAACACACAGATTACCCCCTTGAAAATACTATGTAAGAGTATAGGACAATTGCGTAGTATATCGAATTCCATTTTCGTCGGACATACGATATATCGAATGCCGCGCCACGACCCTGGAAGGTGCGCTTTTCCCAGAGACATTCGTGTCCGGTGCTCGGGGGAAAACATTTCCGCAGAGTCAGTCAGCAGGCTCCTCCTCTGCGCATGTGCGGCCATCGCCTAGCGACTGAGACGCAGAGCCTTTCCCCCGTTCTTGCGCCCCACCGGCGCGAGCTCTCTTGCTCCTCCTCTACTGCCGGCATGTGCATTGGGCAAGGCCATTGGAGCTCAGCGAAGAGAGGGCGCGACATGGAGACGCGGTGACGTTTCCAAGCCACGCTTCCTTGGAAAAGGGAGAGAGAGTGAGGGGTCGGCACGGTCGCTCGTGGGCCAGGCGATCTTTTTCCCCGCTCTCTTTTTTCTTTTCCCTTTGTCGTTCCTTCGCAGCCCCGTTGAGTGCCGCTCAAACAGGCTTCGCTCGGACTGCTCCATCTGCGCATTGCGCGTTTTCTTGTGCGTATCTTTGTTTCAACGTGCCGTATGTAGCGTGTATGATTGCGGTCATCTGGTGAGCTATGCCATCCGCGGACATAAAAAGAAAGGAAGAATCTGGACTTTGCAAGAAAGCTTGAGGTAATCTGGCGTGTCGAGCACGGAGAAAACAAGTCCTTCGTGGCAGACGCATTCAGCATTCCGCGGAGTACTTTAAGTACGTTGTTAAACAAGCAGGACATCAAGCTTAAAGCAGGTGAGGAAAGTCACTCGGGAGCATGTTGTGTGCGCCCTGCTGCTTTTGAGAAAGTGGAGAAGGCACTCTATACGTGGTTTCTTGAAATCCGAGCGAAAAATATTCCCGTGGATGGCCCGATGTTAATCGAAAAGGCCAAATGGTTTGCTACGGCTCTTGACGAAGAGAACTTCTGCGGTGGCACTGGGTGGCTGCAGCGATTTAAAAACCGCCACGGCATTGTAGGAAAGGCCATTTCAGGCGAAAGTGGGGCTGTCAGCAGCCAGGAGATGCAGCAGTGGCTTTCTGAGGAGTGGCCGAAGATCACTGAGAAGTTTTCGCCTTCAGAAATCTTCAATGCAGACGAAACTGGTCTCTTTTGGCAAATGTTGCCGAATAAGACACTCGCTCTTCGTGGAACCTCATGCCACGGCGGTAAAATGAGCAAAGTGCGTGTGTTGGTGCTGCTTGCAGCCAACATAGATGGCTCGTGCAAGCTACGGCCATTCGTGATCGGGAAGAGCAAGTCACCGCGCTGCTTCAAGAACTGTAAACAGCTTCCCGTCCACTACGGCTGTATTAGGAAGGCCTGGGTGACACGTCAACTTTTTGTTGAATGGCTACAGGCTTGGGACGCTGAGTTGGGCAAGTCTGGCCGCCGAGGTTGGCTTCTGGTAGACAACTGTTCGACCCATCAAACAACTTGCAAGCTGCAGCACATCAAACTGAAGTTTCTCCTGACGAACACCACAGCGAGACTGTAGCCCCTCGACCAGGGTATCATAAGGGCATTCAAGGTAGGCTATCGGAAGCGACTTATTCAACGGCTCCTCGTAGACCTCCGCGTGGGAACCGATCTCAAGATTGACCTGCTCGGCGTGATTTAGATAATTACCGGCGCTTGGGGCGACATGAAGCAGGCCACAGTAGCCAACTGTTTCGGCAAGGCAGGCCTTGAAGTGGCCGGAGATGGATCTCCGGAAGCTTTAGATGACGATGAGTGCTTGGAGGACACGTTTCGCGACTTGTCCAATTTTCCTGGCGCCGTCCCATCCGAAGTGACTATTGATGACTTCATTAACACTGACAGCGAAATTCAAGCGGTAGCCGACCTCGCTGATGAGGACATTGTGGTCGGAATAGCTGGCATTCAAGACGGCGATTCCAGCGACGAGGGCAGGGCAACTGTGTTTTCGAAGAAATGCGTCCGTGCACAGCCACTGAACTGGCGTCAGCGTTCAGCCTGATTCGGCGCTGTTGCGGCGAAATGGAAGGCACTGGGCTCTCGCACCTGGTCAGCCTCAAGAAGATTGAGACTAGTGTTTTCAACTTCATTTCCCAGAGGAAAAATCAGCCCAAAATAAGTGATTTTCTTTCCGTGAAATAAAGCGCTTTCATATTGTGTGCACATGCTATGTGATTCGCGGCTGTTCCAATCGGTAAGCCACAATTTTTTTTATGATCGCGAGTGCTTTGTTGGCCTATATCTGTATATCGAATTTTTGCTATATCGAACTATTTTCTGATCCCCGTCGAATTCGATATATCCGGGTTTGACTGTAAAAAGTTTGACGAACTCAACTGTATTTGACATCTACGTAATGCGAAGCGTTGTGCGAATCGTTGCGCAAGAGGCAAGAGAGGCCGATGTGTGTTGAGCTGGTGGGGCTGGTGGGGCAGCCCGAGACAAGTCTTGCTTTCCTATTGCACAGTGTTTGAAGACGGCAATGGGCAACCAAAATGAAATCGAGCTGGTGGACACAATGCTGGATGCTGCAGAAGCAAAATGTGACTCTCACATCGTGCTGCCTACAGCAGGGAACGGCGATGCATTTGGATTATCACCTATTAGAAGCATGCAGTACGCTAGGTGAACATAGGTGAAGGTGCATAGCGCAATAGGTTTGGCGGAAATAGTAGTCAATGCGGCATCGACGACCCCGGAGGTGATTTGCTGGTACAGTGAAACCTTGTTAAACCGTAGTTCGCCGGAGCTCGGAAAAAGTACGTACTGAACAGTAGTACTGTTTAACCGAAATAGCATGAGATCGGCCACTTGTCGAAAACGGAACTCGGAGAGAGTGCGATGAAAGGGGAAAGAAACACGCAGTATTTATTCACTTCGCATGACAAAAGTGTTATTTTCGTTTGATGCCGCCGCGGCCTAGCACGCCGACAGCGGCCTCAAACTTACTGAAGCTGCTTGCCAGCTTTTCAGTCAGCCCCCTCTTCTCGGCAAACACTCGCATGGCAGATTCCTCGTTGGCGTTGCATATTCTCCGTGCACGCGCGCAGTAGTGCTGCAGAAGTCCCGGGGCACCTTTTTTATTGCCGGGTGTCGGAGTTTGGAATACTTTTCGTTTGGAATAGAGTTACGTTATCGCGCCCCTGTTCTCGTCGCGACGATTGCATTCATGTGGCTGATGTAATGCGCAGCTTATGCCACTGTCGGGCCTGAATCGCCCGTGCTGTCGCTTTCCATGTCGTCCTCATCACTGTCGCTAGTCGACACTTCAGCAACAACACAGGCAATGATGGCGAAAAGCCGAACCTCGTAGCCGACATGTCTTCGTGATCGCAGCAGCGCTGCCGAGCAACTTTTTCACATTCCAAATGCCACACACTGTAATCAACAGCAGATCCCTGTCGCGTGCCAGCGCCGACTTCTTCGTGTCACGTTCGATAGCACGGACGATGTCTAATTTTTCTTCTATGCTGAGCACCCGGCGTCTTTTTTTAACCGAGCTTCGGCATGATGTAAGTCCTCGCCAGCATGACGCCATAACGCTCTCTGGCAAGGCGTCGAAATGATGTTGATGTGGCTTCACGCGCAAACGCACAGGGCGCTTGGAGGCAGTTGTTCCGATCTCTGAGGCTTGTTCTGCCGGGCTGCCCGATGAAGACGACGCATCGCCGTGTTTGCACGACGAAAAGTTGAAACGCTACGCTTTAACCGATGCGTACGCAATAAGCTGGTACGGTTTACGCGGATAAAAAACACATTACGTTCAATGGCCGCTGAGTCGGGGATTTGACTTTACTACTTTTAAAACAAAACTACTGTTTAAGCGGGTACGGTGTAACGAGGTTTTACTGTATTGGAATAACAAACTGAGCCCGCGCCGGCATTTTCATGCGAGACAGGCGGGCGATAATTGCAGCAAAGCTGCCGCAGGGAGCGGCTATATACTATTCTCGATCGCACTTGCCTTGCGCATTTTCTTGTTTGTATAGGATCTAGTGGCCGTAAAACGTATATGATCACAGTTTGGCAATGTAGTGAATGTTATTGCCGAAAAGTTGTGTTTTCTGGGAACATATGAACCCATAAAAAATAAGCATAACTTTATTGGTTCAATTCTTGTGTTCTCTATCACGAATGTTGACACCGAGAGATCGTATGTAACGGGATTGTATCAATGAGGTTCTACTGTACTTCTAGACGAACACTCTGTCGATCCAGGTCAACTTAATCTCTTTCTTTAATGTCCCTTTAATAGGACACTAAAGACAAATATTAAGCCAAAGGGCATTGTTAAAATACCATTCCAGAAAACTCACAGCGCTTGTTTCGTGCCAAGACTTAGTACAAAAAAAATTGGATCTGAAGGGTCCGCATACCTTTAGCGCAATTAATATCGTCTGCCCCTTAAATGAATAGCAATGACACTCAGCATACACTATCATCACCCTTTACTGCTGTCGATGAGTAAAATGGTGCCCGACAAATGGTGCTAGTTTTCTGCACTAATGCAAATGAGCGGCTAGGAGAAACCGAGCCTGGTAGTATTGCAATCCTTGATCTAGGGCAGGCAGGATCATACAGTTGGTTTTATTGGATTTCTTGAATTATGCAAGAGCCAGCGATATTAAGTAAAATCCGAGGCACCAATTTCCCCAAAGAATAAAGTAAATGCACAAAATTAGAACTCTGAAACGATAAAAATCCTCATATTCGAAATAAGCACATAAAATTACAAGTTTTCAGCACCATGACTTAAGAAGCATAAAGATAAAACTTTTTTAGTCGAAGAGCTCATTTTACTGACACATCTTTCGAATTCGTAAAAGCTCTACCACATGTTGCACGTAAAGAAGGATGACATTTAGAAAATATGAAGCTTCGAAAACGACAAGGAAATGTTTTAGCTTGATACTAAAGATGGTCTCGAAAGTGTGGGCTTGGTGTCATCCACATTATCACGACGTCATGCCACACAGCAAATATGCTGACGCCGTGTAGCAATAAGGTTACAGGTACAATGAAATTGGTCATAAAAAAAAAATGTAAGTGTTGCCCGCATTTATTTTTCAAGCTGCGCTTAGCTGCAGAAATCACATGAATGGAGCGATCCACTTAATCATGATGCATGCAGGTCTTCGGTGCCAAAACCATCACTGGTTCATGGAAACAAGTATTGCAGTAAATTTATTACGAGGCTACTTCAAGTAGTCTTCCTTCATGTCCAGCCTGTATTCTATCAGACACTAGAACAGGCACTTAAACCAGAAGCCAGTCACGATTCTCCTCACCTTGTGTGCTGATGCTGAGGCAGCTGGTCACTTGAATGGGCACCGGTAATGGGTTGAGCCGCTTGCGGAGGCCGTCGTGATGAAAGCTCACTACGCCGTTCGCACCGTCCACCCGCCGGATACCTGTCTGTGTGTACACCGCCCTGGAAGGTTGAAACAAGATCTTGCTGAAGAACAGAACCCCGAAACTTGCGTGGCAACCAAGGCCAGATTGAAACCAATGCTAGAGTCACTCAATTTAGCAAAATTTCTGACAAGAGAATCTGCAAGCACTGCTGTGTTAGAGCTCAAGGAATAGCTATGGAATGTGTGCAATGCTTGTGCACGTAACTACAAGGAAATGCCTCACAATATCAGACAGTCCAAAACACCGCACAACAATCCAAGGGTGCGCCATTCACATAAAGGGAACAACACAGATTCTAAATGCTCGTAGCTTAAGTGCTTTTGCTTGCAGTTCCACACATTGGCCCACTATCATTAAAAAAGATCGTTACCGAGAACAATGAAGTGACATTAAAGGGACCCTGAAATGGTTTTGCTGACTTTGTACAAACATACCGAGATGTTAGCATAGGTCCTTCTGGTCATTAAATGACACATTTAAGTGCTCTGCGTGAAGCTTGTAATTTATTGTAAGGTTTTAAAAAGGTGCATTGCAATCAATTGCAGCAGTGCCACTCCTAAGTTTACAGCCGCTCCCATCCCAATTGATGCGTTTGGACCAACTGACGTCAGTCAGGTGAGCTATCGGAGTGGCTACCCAGGGCGCATCATCAATCATTTTTCCAACTTTACGGTGAACAAATCTTGTTCGTAATAGTTGGAAGGTTGTTTAATTTGTTTCAATATAAAAAAATAACAAAGAGAACATACAATGACAATTTATCACAACATTCAAGCACTTCTGGAACACGGATAGTGTCGTTGGCTTGTGTTACAACGTGCTCCGTGTTAATGCGAGCTGCACGGTCAGTGTCTCGAGCCTTCTTTTAACAAGGACCATGGTTCGCCCTTGTTGCATTGTGGGCTGCAAAAATAGTGATCGGCAATATGTCAAGCTGCAACATTGTGTCCATCTGCCGTATACCACGTCCGGCATTCGGGTTAATGCAAGTGCAAGTGGACTGGGCGTTTTGCCGGATGAGCGAAGGTGCAAATGTGAACAGTCTGCACGGTGCTGCCACCTGATAGCACAGAGCTCAACCAGACAAACACACAGGGCTAATATAGCAGTACGTAATCAAGTGTACTCTACTTTGCTGCTGGTGTAAATCGTTAGCAGGAACATAATAGTGAACACTTCTTTAAAATGTTTAAAATGTTTTACACTTGGTTATATCAATAGTAGCTGTGTGTTTGGCTAGTTGAGCTCTGCGCTACCAGGTGGCTGCACCGTGCAGGCCACTCAGGCTTACGCTAAAGCCCTCCTTAACACAGCGGTAGTAGTATGGAGGGGCATTAGTTTATGCCTCCATCCATCTGTCAAAATGGCCAGCTTGCCTGCAGTTACCGGAATACTGGACACACTCAGTGCTGCGACAGAATGTCGCAGTGCACACTGTTTGAATATAGCACTCGCACGGATCAACGGCTAGGCGGCTAGCGGAGTTATCGGAGAGCTTTCGTGCACTAGCTTCCAAGATAACTGGAAGTAGACAACACAATGTCGCATCATGACACACAGCCAGAGAAGGCTGAGCTTGGCCCTGATCACTCTGCGAACGAGTTGAGCAGAAAAAGCATGGCTAAGGATGAGGGTAATCATCCATTAACTTGTAATCATCCATTCCTCTCTCGATATGAGGCTTCACACAATTTGTGGTGCAAATAATTTACTGTAGCTGTACCCTGCACATCTACAAAATTTGTCCAAATCGTCTCAGAATTCCTGGAAACAATGCAACACTGCAATGCAAAAGAACACTTACTTGACGCAGCTGGCAAATGTTGATGCACTGATGACACTCTTCCGCCCCGCCTTGCTGCAAAACGTCACATACTCCGCGTAGATGTCGTTGCGTGCCACTGAGCAGCCTGGAGGAGCTGGCTCGTACATGGCACGCACCCACGTCCCTGCAAACGCCTCCGTGTCCATCGGGTCACTCTGCGGAGCCGCAGTCGTTGCTAGGCCCGGAGCGGCCCCACCTGTTGGGGGACCCACCCCCGGTCCGGGCCCCGTCGTTCCGGTCACACCCGAAACAGCTCCTGGTGCACTCGGTGTTCCCAGCATGCCTGGCCCCGCGCTGCTGCCAGTGGCCACCATGGAAGGTGTTAACGGCGCCGACATTGGCAGTGGGGTCGGAGGGACCGCCGGGTTAACTGTCGTTGGAACTTGCGGCGGAGGCAGGAGCGGGTCGACAGTCTCGATGAGCTTCATGCCCTTCTGCGCAAGCGGTCCGTAGACCAGGGGGTCCAGGGTGAGCAGGCTGACCAGGATCCCCATGGACCGGTGGACCAGGAGCATGCGTTCACAGGCATCGCGGCCCAGCTCGCTGAGCATGTACAGGGCCTCAAGCGCGTAAATGAGGAGCATCAGGTCATGCACGGTGAGGAGCTCGAAGACACGGCGGCACAGCGGCGTGTCCAGCGCTGCCAGCAGGGGCTCCGCATTGCGTTCTTGGCGGCACAGGCGGGCCATGATGTCTAGGCAGCGCACGACCAGGTAGCGGTCCTGCGACTGGATGCCCTCACGGGTGAGCCGCAGTAGCGAGCAGGACCAGCGTTGCCGCTCGCCTGCCAAGTCCTCGTAGCAGTGGTCAGGCGAAGAGACTTCGTCCTCGTCTTCCTCCATGGCGGGGTACAGCACCAACTGTACATGCAACAAAAGACACGAGAGGCAGGGAGCCATTGAAACAGTTACAGCAAAATCTCAATAAATTTCTTGGGACCTCGAAGAATATTTGTATCTGAAATTTGTACAGTCCACAATCACAGCCCAAAAGTGAAGGTATAACAGTCTTGATTATCTAGGATGATTATTTTCGTTTGAAAAGGTCTTTAAGCCCTTTCTGAGATTAATACCCTCAATTTGTTAAAACGCTGCAATCGTTTCTTAACCTACATTGCCAGCACTCACTTGTACGCTACACAGTCAGCGCTTATGAAGTGTGCAGTTCTCCATCAGGATCATGGAAGGCCAAAGTTTCACACGTCGACTTCACCACTGTATGCCCCAGCTGTACATTTCTGAAAGGTCTCGTCATAATTCAGAAGTTTGCATGATCCATGGTGGCACAGTACAGTCCGAGTAATCTTGAAACAGAACGGAGTATACAGTCGAACGCTTTATAACGAAGCGCAGCGTATAGTCGAATGCCTCAATAACGAAATACACGGGACCTTAAAAATCCTTCATTGTACAAGTAACTTCGCTCTAAAGATTATGCATTGTACTGTCCCAAATAGAGCAGGATGAAGACCTTTATTAAATATGAATTCAATATATTTACTGAAAGTATGTGCTAATAATTCATTCTGCACAATCTGTTAGACTAAAAGTTCTAAGAGCAGCTGAGGTTACAGCACTGAGGACCACACCCCGCTCCTTGGCAAAACCCGAGTAACACAACGTACAGCACCAGAATGTTGAATGCCCACATTGGCTAGTTTGTCAAATTGTTTGTTTGCTGGCTCTTCATAACTGCTGCCTTATTCAAACTTCGCTTTCTTGTCACCCTTGACGGTTCAGACGTTGTCATAGGTCGTCTGTTCCAAGCAGATCATTGTCGTTAACCGCAATACATTCACAAGGCATTAAATCTGCTGCTGTGTTGCAATAAGTGGCATATGTCGTGAACCATTCCTGGAGATACACAGCAGCATTGGAATGTTCACTTCCAACGACACGCTCATTAAGTGCGTCTCAACAGTGCCAGAACTGACTGCAGCTCAGTGGCTGCTGCGGACAGAAGTGGTGGTGCTGCTACCGTAAAATCCCGAGATGCCCCACTCCCGAAAGACAACCGACCTACATTTTTGGCATGACTTTCTAGTTTTTCAAGAACACCTATAGATAACCCACCCCTAACAATACTATTCCTGGTATTCCTAACCCTCAAGGAACCGACCGGCCGGATCCCTCCGAAGGTGTTCTTCGCCCTCAGCGTTCCAGGTGTGATTTTTCAATTGCGATACCATTCATAAACACTTTTTTACTTTTGTAATTTACAAACTGCGAAAATATCTAGCTCGCTTACTATTACGATTCTTGTTTATTGCAGTATTCTCGCTCTTTTTCTTGTTTCGGTTCTGTGTTTTGCAGGTGCTGTTTACAGCGTACAAGTTACGCCTAGCAGCAAACTTTACCTGATAGTGTCACTTCTGTGCTCGAGCGCTCGAGTTTGCATCTTATCGGCTCTAAGATTTCTTACACTATGGATCAGAAGACGAAGAGCTTCATGAGCGGCTTCCTTTCGGCGGTCCCCACTTCCGCTGCCCTCCTAACCACATCGAACACGGTGCGTGAGGAGGTTGTCGACCTTTCATTTGAAAGTGACAATAACTGTTCGCTTACAGTTTTTGAGAACAAATGAATTCAGTGCTAATAAATGTGTGTTCATTTTTTGGCTGCTATACATATTTCAACTTTTTTTGCTGCACACTGAAAGTTATCCCACCTCATATTTTCACTCGATTTTCTCTCAATTTTAGGTGGGCTATTTCTCGGAATATTATGGTATGTGCATTCCTTGTAAAACAACATATAAGCCATTGGAGGCAACTTAATTCCTTCATAGTACAGGTAAATTCATTGTAGTGGTCACAACAGATACAAAAGATAGAAACTAGGCCAGGACATATGGTTACACAAGTCAATTCGTAGTGGAGGCATTCATTATAAAGGCATTGACTGTAGTTCATATATCTTAGCTGTAAGATTTTCAAAATTCGTATCACCTGAAAAGCTTGTACTACCGGTGACCGTGGCATTAAAATTTGTGAGGCTTTACTACTGATACGCAGGAACATTCAAGCGATCAAAAATTGAAGCAAGATTCAATGTTGCAAGAATGACCAGCAGAAGTTTTAAAGACAATATAGAGTATGGCCAGGAATTTAAAAGCAAGAGAAAAGGCAGGCCTGTCGATGTGTCTAAAAACAGCACTGATTCAGAGAAAGAAATAAACTGAGAAAGACAACACACCTTAGAAGCCAGGTTGCCTATCGTGTCCAGAGCCACTTGGCGCAATGTAGACCAACGACTCAGGGCCGACAACATGACAAACCTGCAGGAACAGTGAATTTCTTGGTTATAGTAGCACACTAGCAAACACATCGCACAATGTTCTACTGTGGTTGCCATGACGACAAGTCCTCTTGTACAGATCTCAGCCTTAGCATGGAGAACCTGTCCTCGTCAGGATTGCCCTAACAAAGGCATTCACTGTACAATGGGCAACAGTGGTTCTTGTCACCCTTCATTTGAGTGTACCTTTCCAGCTCTTGTTACCCACCCAAGATCTGACTGTGTCTAAAACCAGCATAAGGTGTGGTGGTAGTATTTTACTTGTTAAAGTACAACACACATGCTCTGCATCTTCAAACTAATTTATGTCCATTGCAGGACGAAGGCCTCTCCCAGCGATCTCCAATTAGCCCTGTTTTACATCGGCAAGCTCCATCTGATGCCTGCAAATTTCCTAATTTCATCACCGTACCCAATTCTATATCGTCCTCAACTGCATTAGACCCCCTTCCTGTTATCTGCTGTTTGCATTAAGTCCTTAGCACACCGGCTATACCAGTTTGCACACAAATCCATACTACTCTCTTCATTACCATAATTTCAGAATTTTAGGCCATGCCAAACGAAACTGCAGAAACAAACCTGATGAATGTCCGGTTCTTTGCCAAAATGACAGCATTGCGCTCTTCAAACGAGAGGTTGTGGAAGATCAGTGCAATCTGCAGAAAGGGCAGTCAATCCTCATTAAGGAAGTGTTTGCAGCAGCGACCTTGACAAAGCTACTTAAGTATCAAAAAGGCACAAAACAGCACCACGTGGGACCATGAATGCCTTTTCTTACACAGGAAACTGCACACCAACACCAATAGAAGACATTGTTTTTCACTACTCAAAGCTCAAAAAAGAAAGTTGTCAAGTGTGCATCAAATGTTGGTGTGAAGCAGATTTCACAGAGAAAATTTGAAGTCTTTAACAATGAAAAGTAAAACGGAATAACTCAAAACAATCTTAGGTTTGACAGCTTGAAGTCAAACAGTTCCAAACACCGAGCAAACATTTTTTTTTTCTTAACTTTAATCAAATGAAAAAGCTGCACAGAGAAGACTTGCATTTAGTGTGTTGCCCCCTGATGACACACAAATGTGCTAAATGGATTGGATTGACTTTCAGGCACTGCATCATGCTGCGGCCAGACAACCAAACTGGTAAATCTGTTTAGCATGGCTTAAACTGAAGACTTCTAAACACTTCATGATATTTTAAGGACTTTTAAGAATCGCGACTGCACATCAGCATTCCCCACTCTCGCAACATGACAAGAAATTTGGAGTCAAGCTCAATGATGCATTTTTGGACCAATACACTCCAAGAAACACTAGAATGTCTTGCTGCATTAATTTAAACGACACATAATTATTCCAAAAAAAAAAAACACATGCTGCTAAGTTCACGTACTATTTGACATGTGCAGTTGAAAGGTGGTGGTGGTGATAACTTTATTGCGCGGTTGAAAGGATGTCCCACATCTGCTGCCACGGCCATGAGGCACGCTGGTTAACACCCAACAGCTCTTTCTAGTACACACATTCATTCACAAATACCCAAGAAAGTGAACAAAGAGGAGGCAGCTACGGCTGCAGCTCTAATGGTAGAGCATCACAGGCATCATGCGGAGGTTGTAGGTTAGACTCCCAACAGCAGCAGACTGTCTTCTTGACAACATTTCTTTCCCTTTTCCTTAAGGATATGAAGCTTACTGCAAATTTAACCAGCATTCATAATTAAGAGGAAGCTTTAGCTCGGGCCCAACTCCGACGCGGCCTATTCAAATACATGTAAAAACGCAAAAACGTTTTTCTGAGATAACCCCTGGACCGATTTTAATGAAATTTGTTGCATTTGAGAGACAAAGTTAAATTCTAGTGACTGTTGGAAGCGGAATTTCGATTTAGGGCTTGAATTTTGTTAAAAGGATTTTCAAAAATTCAGACGTTTGAAAAAAATGGAAGCACGAAGTTTACAAGCTAATAGCTCTGCATCAAGAACAGATATCGCGATTCTGTAAACGGCATCCATTAGACCATTCAAAGCGGACAAATTTGATATGTAAGTTTACATCTTACGTGAATTTGTTACGTTGTTTACGAAGGTTCTGCAAAAGTTGTAATTACAAATTACTCCATTTCTTGAGGTTCATGTGTAACATGTCAATTTTGTCCGCTTTAGATGTGGTATCAGGTACAATTCACTGAATTGCGATATCATTTTTTCTTGCTGAGTTACGGAGTTGTAAACTTGATAGTTTCGTTTTCTGAAAATTTGCGATTTTTGCCAAGTTTTTATAAAAAGTTGACGACCGAAATCGAAAATTCGAAACCAACAGTCACTAGATTTTAAGCTTTTCTTTTAAATGCAGCAAACCCCGTCAAATTTGGTGCAGTGGTTGCCGAGAAAAACGAATTCTCCTTTTACATGTATTTAGATAGGAGCACCCGAGCTAAAGCTTCCTCTTAAGGTTACATTTAAGAAACAGTTCATTTTTCCTATGCTTTCCTGAGCTTCACAGTGTTGTTGATAAAAATAAGAGTCCCTATGTTTCCCCTCGTTCTTCAAGTTCATGCATCATGAAAAAAATGTCAAAGCCTTTTTTGAAAGTTAAAAAAAGAACTCACCCTTAACACTCTTTGGCCTTCTATACTCCGCGTTCCTACTTCATAATTTAAGTTAAAAAGCTCATCCTCTTCGTCTTTGCTACCTGCAATGACCAACAGCATAAAAAGAAGAAAAAAACGCCAAGTGTTAGGCATCTGCCAGCTGGGCTGCAGCCAGTTTAAAACACACTAGCCAAGACAGAGTTGTAACCGACCTTTGCCGATATTAAATAAGGCTATCGTCTCGGCGTCTAAATTGTCCTCCCAGAAACGCTCCATCCGCCGGCCCTCTACCCCCTGCCAGCTCTCCAGCATCATGGGCCGCAGTGTCGGGTCATCTGCGTGCAGGCAAGAGCAAAGGCGTCACTGACACGACAGAATGAGAAAACATGACTTTTTGTCATACCAATACGTCAGCAAACAATACATTGACATAGAGCCACATGATTACTAACCTTTAGCTTTCACCATGCTACCACCATTGCATTCCTCCACAATCCATCATTCATTTGGAGCCACATTATGCAAGGATTCTTTTCCTTCTATTCCATTCAGTTCTTATCACCTGTCCTAGCTAGTGGCTGACGATAGCTATAATTAACGCATGACGTCATGCCAACGAATGGAGAAGGTCAGAACCCATACAAAATATGGCACCTAGCAAATTGACATTTCAGTTATAACATTACTGAAACCTTTACACAACCGCTGTTTCCCATAAACTCATTTGACAAGGCATCTCTTTATAATTCCAATGACGCTACATTTGCTTTGAACAATACCTTTACAGGGGCTCAAATAACAACAGATTTGAGTTTTTCTAACCAAAAGGAATATGCTATCCCCAAAAGTGGGCAAGCAAGGGAAGCGTCGACAGCAGATCCCCCTTCCCCGTAACTACTATAACTAATCTCTCCTTTTGAATACTACCAGTTCACCTTAATCTTTGCGCCTGTCTCTGCTTCTTGCCACTAGGTGGACAGTGAGCTACATGTATACAAAGAAATGTAAGGCCACTTATGCCAAGAATCGCAGTCATTGCCCTTACGAAGACATATCCCCTATCAAAATGATGGCTTCAGTATGAAGCATGCCCTTGTAAATATCATTTTGGAATAACCGATACAATTCTTAAGAATTTTCTGTGCCATTCAATGCATTAAAAAAAATATTCGTAATCATCCTTATCATATTTATGTCCATTCCAGGATGAAGGCCTCCCACAGCCTATCTTCGATTTAGTACTTTTGTTTTGTGCCAGCTCTGGCAACGGCAATTAGATAACACAAGGCCCGTCCACTCGGATCCATATACATCACGCTACCTGATGTGACAGCCACAGAATCTAACAGGGATGCTACCAAGTTAGCCGCGGCAACTGTGAAGTCACTGCCTTCGTCACGCCGGGCTTGGTAATGGAAATTTCAGGCCTCAGCATGACACCATAAAGCAGATGAGGATAGCTATGGGGCTTGTTGGTACAACGTATAGCTGTATGCTGCGTGTGCCAGATGCGCTATGTGCCTCAGATGTGCCTTTCTGTTGTCCTTGTCGTTCAGCTTGCGTTACAACAAAATAAGATATGCCACAAAGCAGAGTGCACAGGCCTTGTGCTACCTAGGTGGCGTTGGCTGTGGCGTTGGCTCAGGTGCATCTTATGCCTGAGAATTTTCTAATTTCGCCACACTACCTACTTTTCTGCTGTTTCTAACTGCTTCCTTTCCCTTGGATCCCAATCTGCAATTCTACTAGGCCGCTGGTTATCTGCCCTACATATTACGAGTCCTGCCCAACTCCCAATACTTCCTCTAGTGTCAACTAGAATATCGGCTCCTTCATCTGGAATATCGGAACATCTTTCATTCTATGATTTGCTGCGCAGTACTTACCATCTCCTCAGCTCCTTTATTAACCTCCAAGTTCCTGCCCCCTATGTTAGTAGCAGTAGAACGCAATCGACTCCACGCTTTCCTTTCTAAGGATAGCAGTAAGCTGTTGGTCACGAGTTGGTACTAATGCCCATCATTTGCAACAACATACAAAGTTGTAAACCAGACTAGAGCTCCCAAGACGACTCTCACCCGCCGGGAAGAGCCCCGCCTGTGCCAGCAGGAGGTCGATGAGCCGGGGCATGCGGTCCATCTTGAGGCTGTGCCGCCCCTCGTTGGAGAGGAGGGTGCACACATTGAGCGTAAGCGCCTCCTCATTGGGCAGGCCGCTCAGGAGGGACATGCAGAGCTTGCTGTATTCCGGCGACGGGCCCGGGCAGGGCGCAAGGCCCAGGACGAGCCGCTGGCTCTCTGCACACGCACACACACACAGGCAGGCAAGACAACTCAAGCAGAGATGATTGGCTAAGTGGGTTGGCCATAGTGAGATAGATGTATGACGCCATTCGTGAACACACCTGCCCTTAAACAATTACACATACAGTAATGGCATGAAACAGCTGCCCGGTGAAGCTGGAATTATTATGTCAAGAAAATATGTTTACTACGTCCTGTAGACAGCATTTTATGTACACAAGTTGTTTCAATTTTTGGTGATGACATTCTTGCTTATTTGTATCCTCGACGTTTACACAGTATTACTCTATTTCTAGTTTTCCTCTACCTGCATTGTGTATTGATATTTCACCCCTGGGTGTAATAATCCCGAGTGGTGCTGTGGGTAATGAAATAAATAAATACTATTATTCCATGGCTTTGAAATTTAAAAGATAGTACTCTCAAATTATATTACAATAAAACCTTGTTAATTCAGATTTCATGACACCGAAAAAATGTCGAAATTAACCAAACAGAATTATCAAGCGTATCCGGACAAGCAGCAAATGCTTAATACGTCAATATGCTTTTATTTAGTGAATGAATGAGAAATCCTGTTTCTATTTCGCACAAAATCTGCGCAGAAGCTGCAATTCTCATTCCGTGACTCATTGGCTCACGCAGGCGCAATTGAGGGTTTGCGAACTCCTTTGCAGCATGGCAGTGGCTTGCACCTGGTGCTGAAGACACGCAGCCAACGCACGCACAGATAGAGGCGACTACGGTTCCCTGCAACAAGTGCGGACGGAACCACGGTTGCTATTGACGTGACTGTGAACGGCGACTTTGAGGTGCTGAAGGCATGCGGTCGACGCACGTACCAAGTCGAGGCAACTACCGCTTCCTGCAATAAGTACAGACAAAACCGCGCTATCGACGCAATCGTGAGGTGCTGCAGCCACACAGCCGACGTACACACCGAGTCGGGCGACTACCGTTCCCTGCAACAAGTGCGGACAAAACCGTGGTCGCTATCGAAAAGATTGTGAGGTGCTGAAGGCACGCGGCCGACGCACACAACGAGTCGGGCGACTACCGTTCCCTGCAACAAATGCGGACGAAACCGCGGTCGCTATCGACAAGACTGTGAGGTGCTGAAGGCACGCGGCCGACGCACGCACCGAGTCGGGCGACTACCGTCCCTACAACAAGTGCGGACGAAACCGTGGTCGCTATCGACAAGATTGTGAGGTGCTGAAGGCACACGGCCGACGTACACACCGAGTCGGGCGACTACTGTTCCCTGCAACAAGTGCGGACGAAACCACGGTCCCTATCGACGCGATTGTGAGGTGCTGAAGGCACGCGGCCGACGCACGCACCGAGTCGGGCGACTACCGTTCCCTGCAACAAGTGCGGACAAAACCGTGGTCGCTATCGACAAGATTGTGACATGCTGAAGGCACGCGACCGACGCACGCACCGAGTCGGGCGACTACCGATCCCTGCAACAAGTGCGGACGAAACCATGGTCCCTATCGACAAGATTGTGAGGTGCTGAAGGCACGCGGCCGACGCACGCACCGAGTCGGGGGACTACCGTTCCCTGCAACAAGTGCGGACGAAACCACGGTCCCTATCGAAGCGATTGTGAGGTGCTGAAGGCACGCGGCCGACGCACGCACCGAGTCGGGCGACTACCGTTCCCTGCAACAAGTGCGGACGAAACCGGGGTCACTATCGACAAGATTGTGAGGTGCTGAAGGCACGCGGCCGACGCACGCACCGAGTCGGGCGACTACCGTTCCCTGCAACAAGTGCGGACGAAACCGTGGTCGAGTGTGAGGTGCTGAAGGCACACGGCCGACGCACGCACCGAGTCGGGCGACTACCGTTCCCTGCAACAAGTGCGGACGAAACCGTGGTCTCTTATAGACGCGATTGTGAGGTGCTGAAGGCACGCAGCCGACGCACGCACCGAGTCGGGCGACTACCGTTCCCTGCAACAAGTGCGGGCGAAACCGTGGTCCCTATCGACGCGATTGTGAGGTGCTGAAGGCACACGGCCGACGTACACACTGAGTCGGGCGACTACCGTTCTCTGCAACAAGTGCGGAGGAAACCGTGGTCCCTTCGACGCGATTGTGAGGTGCTGAAGGCACGCGGCCGACGCACACACCTAGTCGGGCGACTACCGTTCCCTGCAACAAATGCGGACGAAACCGCGGTCGCTATCGACAAGATTGTGAGGTGCTGAAGGCACGCGGCCGACGCACACACCGAGTCGGGCGACTACCGTTCCCTGCAACAAGTGCGGACGAAACCGTGGTCGAGTGTGAGGTGCTGAAGGCACACGGCCGACGCACGCACCGAGTCGGGCGACTACCGTTCCCTGCAACAAGTGCGGACGAAACCGTGGTCTCTTATAGACGCGATTGTGAGGTGCTGAAGGCACGCAGCCGACGCACGCACCGAGTCGGGCGACTACCGTTCCCTGCAACAAGTGCGGGCGAAACCGTGGTCCCTATCGACGCGATTGTGAGGTGCTGAAGGCACACGGCCGACGTACACACTGAGTCGGGCGACTACCGTTCTCTGCAACAAGTGCGGAGGAAACCGTGGTCCCTTCGACGCGATTGTGAGGTGCTGAAGGCACGCGGCCGACGCACACACCTAGTCGGGCGACTACCATTCCCTGCAACAAATGCGGACGAAACCGCGGTCGCTATCGACAAGATTGTGAGGTGCTGAAGGCACGCGGCCGACGTACACACCGAGTCGGGCGACTACCGTCCCTACAACAAGTGCGGACGAAACCGTGGTCGCTATCGACAAGATTGTGAGGTGCTGAAGGCACACGGCCGACGTACACACCGAGTCGGGCGACTACTGTTCCCTGCAACAAGTGCGGACGAAACCACGGTCCCTATCGACGCGATTGTGAGGTGCTGAAGGCACGCGGCCGACGCACGCACCGAGTCGGGCGACTACCGTTCCCTGCAACAAGTGCGGACGAAACCGGGGTCACTATCGACAAGATTGTGAGGTGCTGAAGGCACGCGGCCGACGCACGCACCGAGTCGGGCGACTACCGTTCCCTGCAACAAGTGCGGACGAAACCGTGGTCGAGTGTGAGGTGCTGAAGGCACGCGGCCGACGCACGCACCGAGTCGGGCGACTACCGTTCCCTGCAACAAGTGCGGACGAAACCGTGGTCCCTTATAGACGCGATTGTGAGGTGCTGAAGGCACGCAGCCGACGCACGCACCGAGTCGGGCGACTACCGTTCCCTGCAACAAGTGCGGGCGAAACCGTGGTCCCTATCGACGCGATTGTGAGGTGCTGAAGGCACACGGCCGACGTACACACCGAGTCGGGCGACTACCGTTCTCTGCAACAAGTGCGGACGAAACCGTGGTCCCTTCGACGCGATTGTGAGGTGCTGAAGGCACGCGGCCGACGCACACACCTAGTCGGGCGACTACCGTTCCCTGCAACAAATGCGGACGAAACCGCGGTCGCTATCGACAAGATTGTGAGGTGCTGAAGGCACGCGGCCGACGCACGCACCGAGTCGGGCGACTACCGTTCCCTGCAACAAGTGCGGACAAAACCGTGGTCCCTATCGACGCGATTGTGAGGTGCTGAAGGCACGCGGCCGACGCACGCACCGAGTCGGGCGACTACTGTTCCCTGCAACAAGTGCAGACGAAACCGCGGTCGCTATCGACGCGATTGTGAGGTGCTGAAGGCACGCGGCCGACGCACGCACCGAGTCGGGCGACTACCGTTCCCTGCAACAAGTGCGGACGAAACCGCGGTCCCTATCGACGCGATTGTGAGGTGCTGAAGGCACGCGGCCAACGCACGCACCGAGTAGAGGCGACTAACGTTCCCTGCAACAAGTGCGGACGAAACCGAGGTCGCTATCGACGCGATTGTGAACGGCGATTTTGAGGTGCTGAAGGCACGCGGCCGACGCACACACCAAGTCGAGGCGACTAACGTTCCCTGCAACAAGTGCGGACGAAACCGAGGTCGCTATCGACGCGATTGTGAACGGCGATTTTGAGGTGCTGAAGGCACGCGGCCGACGCACGCACCGAGTCGGCCGACTACCGTTCCCTGCAACAAGTGCGGACGAAACCGCGGTGGCTATCGACACGATTGCGAGGTGCTGAAGGCACGCGGCCGACGCACGAACCGAGTCGGGCGACTACCGTTCCCTGCAACAAGTGCGGACGAAACCGTGGTCCCTTATAGACGCGATTGTGAGGTGCTGAAGGCACGCAGCCGACGCACGCACCGAGTCGGGCGACTACCGTTCCCTGCAACAAGTGCGGACGAAACCACGGTCCCTATCGAAGCGATTGTGAGGTGCTGAAGGCACGCGGCCGACGCACGCACCGAGTCGGGCGACTACCGTTCCCTGCAACAAGTGCGGACGAAACCGTGGTCGAGTGTGAGGTGCTGAAGGCACGCGGCCGACGCACGCACCGAGTCGGGCGACTACCGTTCCCTGCAACAAGTGCGGACGAAACCGTGGTCGAGTGTGAGGTGCTGAAGGCACGCGGCCGACGCACGCACCGAGTCGGGCGACTACCGTTCCCTGCAACAAGTGCGGACGAAACCGTGGTCCCTTATAGACGCGATTGTGAGGTGCTGAAGGCACGCAGCCGACGCACGCACCGAGTCGGGCGACTACCGTTCCCTGCAACAAGTGCGGGCGAAACCGTGGTCCCTTCGACGCGATTGTGAGGTGCTGAAGGCACGCGGCCGACGCACACACCGAGTCGGGCGACTACCGTTCCCTGCAACAAATGCGGACGAAACCGCGGTCGCTATCGACAAGATTGTGAGGTGCTGAAGGCACGCGGCCGACGCACGCACCGAGTCGGGCGACTACCGTCCCTACAACAAGTGCGGACGAAACCGTGGTCGCTATCGACAAGATTGTGAGGTGCTGAAGGCACACGGCCGACGTACACACCGAGTCGGGCGACTACTGTTCCCTGCAACAAGTGCGGACGAAACCACGGTCCCTATCGACGCGATTGTGAGGTGCTGAAGGCACGCGGCCGACGCACGCACCGAGTCGGGCGACTACCGTTCCCTGCAACAAGTGCGGACGAAACCGTGGTCGCTATCGACAAGATTGTGAGGTGCTGAAGGCACGCGACCGACGCACGCACCGAGTCGGGCGACTACCGTTCCCTGCAACAAGTGCGGACGAAACCATGGTCCCTATCGACAAGATTGTGAGGTGCTGAAGGCACGCGGCCGACGTACACACCGAGTCGGGCGACTACCGTTCCCTGCAACAAGTGCGGACGAAACCGTGGTCGAGTGTGAGGTGCTGAAGGCACGCGGCCGACGCACGCACCGAGTCGGGCGACTACCGTTCCCTGCAACAAGTGCGGACGAAACCGTGGTCGAGTGTGAGGTGCTGAAGGCACGCGGCCGACGCACGCACCGAGTAGGGCGACTACCGATCCCTGCAACAAGTGCGGACGAAACCATGGTCCCTATCGACAAGATTGTGAGGTGCTGAAGGCACGCGGCCGACGCACGCACCGAGTCGGGCGACTACCGTTCCCTGCAACAAGTGCGGACGAAACCGTGGTCCCTATCGACGCGATTGTGAGGTGCTGAAGGCACACGGCCGACGTACACACCGAGTCGGGCGACTACTGTTCCCTGCAACAAGTGCGGACAAAACCGAGGTCGCTATCGACGCGATTGTGAACGGCGATTTTGAGGTGCTGAAGGCACGCGGCCGACGCACACACCAAGTCGAGGCGACTAACGTTCCCTGCAACAAGTGCGGACGAAACCGAGGTCGCTATCGACGCGATTGTGAACGGCGATTTTGAGGTGCTGAAGGCACGCGGCCGACGCACGCACCGAGTCGGGCGACTACCGTTCCCTGCAACAAGTGCGGACGAAACCGCGGTCCCTATCGACAAGATTGTGAGGTGCTGAAGGCACGCGGCCGACGCACGCACGGAGTCGGGCGACTACCGTTCCCTGCAACAAGTGCGGACGAAACCGCGGTATCTATCGACGCGATTGTGAGGTGCTGAAGGCACGCGGCCGACGCACGCACCGAGTAGAGGCGACTAACGTTCCCTGCAACAAGTGCGGACGAAACCGAGGTCGCTATCGACGCGATTGTGAACGGCGATTTTGAGGTGCTGAAGGCACGCGGCCGACGCACACACCAAGTCGAGGCGACTAACGTTCCCTGCAACAAGTGCGGACGAAACCGAGGTCGCTATCGACGCGATTGTGAACGGCGATTTTGAGGTGCTGAAGGCACGCGGCCGACGCACGCACCGAGTCGAGGCGACTACCGTTCCCTGCAACAAGTGCGGACGAAACCGCGGTGGCTATCGACACGATTGTGAGGTGCTGAAGGCACGCGGCCGACGCACACACCGAGTCGAGGCGACTAACGTTCCCTGCAACAAGTGCGCACAAAACCGAGGTCGCTATCGACGCGATTGTGAACGGCGATTTTGAGGTGCTGAAGGCACGCGGCCGACGCACGCACCGAGTAGAGGCGACTACCATTCCCTGCAACAAGTGCGGACAAAACCGAGGTCGCTATCGACGCGATTGTGAACGGAGATTTTGAGGTGCTGAAGGCACGCGGCCGACGCACGCACCGAATCGAGGCGACTAACGCTCCCTGCAACAAGTGCGGACAAAACCGAGGTCGCTATCGACGCGATTGTGAACGGCGATTTTGAGGTGCTGAAGGCACGCGGCCGACGCACGCACCGAGTCGAGGCGACTAACGTTCCCTGCAACAAGTGCGGACAAAACCGAGGTCGCTATCGACGCGATTGTGAACGGCGATTGTGAGGTGCTGAAGCCACACGGCCGACGCACGCACCGAGTCGAGGCGACTAACGTTCCCTGCAACAAGTGAGGACGAAACCGAGGTTGCTATCGACACGATTGTGAACGGCGATTGTGAGGTGCTGAAGGCACGCGGCCGACGCACGCACCGAGTCGAGGCGACTACCATTCCCTGCAACAAGTGCGGACAAAACCGAGGTCGCTATCGACGCGATTGTGAACGGCGATTGTGAGGTGCTGAAGGCACGCGGCCGACGCACGCACCGAGTAGAGGCGACTACCGTTCCCTGCAACAAGTGCGGACAAAACCGAGGTCGCTATCGACACGATTGTGAACGGCGATTTTGAGGTGCTGAAGGCACGCGGCCGACGCACGCACCGAGTAGAGGCGACTACCATTCCCTGCAACAAGTGCGGACAAAACCGAGGTCGCTATCGACGCGATTGTGAACGGCGATTTTGAGGTGCTGAAGCCACGCGGCCGACGCACGCACCGAGTAGAGGCGACTACCGTTCCCTGCAACAAGTGCGGACAAAACCGAGGTCGCTATCGACGCGATTGTGAACGGCGATTTTGAGGTGCTGAAGGCACGCGGCCGACGCACGCACCGAGTAGAGGCGACTACCGTTCCCTGCAACAAGTGCGGACAAAACCGAGGTCGCTATCGACGCGATTGTGAACGGCGATTTTGAGGTGCTGAAGCCACGCGGCCGACGCACGCACCGAGTAGAGGCGACTACCGTTCCCTGCAACAAGTGCGGACAAAACCGAGGTCGCTATCGTGCGATTGTGAACGGCGATTTTGAGGTGCTGAAGGCACGCGGCCGACGCACGCACCGAGTAGAGGCGACTACCGTTCCCTGCAACAAGTGCGGACAAAACCGAGGTCGCTATCGACGCGATTGTGAACGGCGATTGTGAGGTGCTGAAGCCACGCGGCCGACGCACGCACCGAGTAGAGGCGACTACCGTTCCCTGCAACAAGTGCGGACAAAACCGAGGTCGCTATCGACGCGATTGTGAACGGCGATTGTGAGGTGCTGAAGGCACGCGGCCGACGCACGCACCGAGTCGAGGCGACTACCGTTCCCTGCAACAAGTGCGGACGAAACCGCGGTGGCTATCGACACGATTGTGAGGTGCTGAAGCCACGCGGCCGACGCACGCACCGAGTAGAGGCGACTACGGTTCCCTGCAACAAGTGAGGACGAAACCGTGGTCCCTATCGACGCGATTGTGAACGGCGATTGTGAGGTGCTGAAGGCACGCGGCCGACGCACGCACCGAGTAGAGGCGACTACCGTTCCCTGCAACAAGTGCGGACAAAACCGAGGTCGCTATCGACGCGATTGTGAACGGCGATTTTGAGGTGCTGAAGGCACGCGGCCGACGCACGCACCGAGTAGAGGCGACTACCGTTCCCTGCAACAAGTGCGGACAAAACCGAGGTCGCTATCGACGCGATTGTGAACGGCGATTGTGAGGTGCTGAAGCCACGCGGCCGACGCACGCACCGAGTAGAGGCGACTACCGTTCCCTGCAACAAGTGCGGACAAAACCGAGGTCGCTATCGACGCGATTGTGAACGGCGATTTTGAGGTGCTGAAGGCACGCGGCCGACGCACGCACCGAGTCGAGGCGACTACCGTTCCCTGCAACAAGTGCGGACGAAACCGCGGTGGCTATCGACACGATTGTGAGGTGCTGAAGCCACGCGGCCGACGCACGCACCGAGTAGAGGCGACTACGGTTCCCTGCAACAAGTGAGGACGAAACCGTGGTCCCTATCGACGCGATTGTGAACGGCGATTGTGAGGTGCTGAAGGCACGCGGCCGACGCACGCACCGAGTAGAGGCGACTACCGTTCCCTGCAACAAGTGCGGACAAAACCGAGGTCGCTATCGACGCGATTGTGAACGGCGATTTTGAGGTGCTGAAGGCACGCGCCCGACGCACGCACCGAGTAGAGGCGACTACCGTTCCCTGCAACAAGTGCGGACAAAACCGAGGTCGCTATCGACGCGATTGTGAACGGCGATTGTGAGGTGCTGAAGCCACGCGGCCGACGCACGCACCGAGTAGAGGCGACTACCGTTCCCTGCAACAAGTGCGGACAAAACCGAGGTCGCTATCGACGCGATTGTGAACGGCGATTTTGAGGTGCTGAAGGCACGCGGCCGACGCACGCACCGAGTCGAGGCGACTACCGTTCCCTGCAACAAGTGCGGACGAAACCGCGGTGGCTATCGACACGATTGTGAGGTGCTGAAGGCACGCGGCCGACGCACACACCGAGTCGAGGCGACTAACGTTCCCTGCAACAAGTGCGCACAAAACCGAGGTCGCTATCGACGCGATTGTGAACGGCGATTATGAGGTGCTGAAGGCACGCGGCCGACGCACGCACCGAGTCGGGCGACTACTGTTCCCTGCAACAAGTGAGGACGAAACCGAGGTTGCTATCGACACGATTGTGAACGGCGATTTTGAGGTGCTGAAGGCACGCGGCCGACGCACGCACCGAGTAGAGGCGACTACCATTCCCTGCAACAAGTGCGGACAAAACCGAGGTCGCTATCTACGCGATTGTGAACGGCGATTTTGAGGTGCTGAAGGCACGCGGCCGACGCACGCACCGGGTCGAGGTGACTACGGTTCCCTGCAACAAGTGAGGACGAAACCGAGGTCCCTATCGACGCGATTGTGAACGGCGATTGTGAGGTGCTGAAGGCACGCGGCCGACGCACGCACCGAGTAGAGGCGACTACCGTTCCCTGCAACAAGTGAGGACGAAACCGAGGTCCCTATCGACGCGATTGTGAACGGCGATTGTGAGGTGCTGAAGGCACGCGGCCGACGCACGCACCGAGTAGAGGCGACTACCGTTCCCTGCAACAAGTGCGGACAAAACCGAGGTCGCTATCGACGCGATTGTGAGCGGCGATTTTGAGGTGCTGAAGGCACGCGGCCGACGCACGCACCGAGTAGAGGCGACTACCGTTCCCTGCAACAAGTGAGGACGAAACCGTGGTCCCTATCGACGCGATTGTGAGCGGCGATTTTGAGGTGCTGAAGGCACGCGGCCGACGCACGCACCGAGTAGAGGCGACTACCGTTCCCTGCAACAAGTGCGGACAAAACCGAGGTCCCTATCGACGCGATTGTGAACGGCGATTGTGAGGTGCTGAAGGCACGCGGCCGACGCACGCACCGAGTAGAGGCGACTACCGTTCCCTGCAACAAGTGCGGACAAAACCGAGGTCGCTATCGACGCGATTGTGAGCGGCGATTTTGAGGTGCTGAAGGCACGCGGCCGACGCACGCACCGAGTAGAGGCGACTACCGTTCCCTGCAACAAGTGAGGACGAAACCGTGGTCCCTATCGACGCGATTGTGAGCGGCGATTTTGAGGTGCTGAAGGCACGCGGCCGACGCACGCACCGGGTCGAGGTGACTACGGTTCCCTGCAACAAGTGAGGACGAAACCGAGGTCGCTATCGACGCGATTGTGAGCGGCGATTTTGAGGTGCTGAAGGCACGCGGCCGACGCACGCACCGGGTCGAGGTGACTACGGTTCCCTGCAACAAGTGAGGACGAAACCGAGGTCGCTATCGACGCGATTGTGAACGGCGATTTTGAGGTGCTGAAGGCACGCGGCCGACGCACGCACCGGGTCGAGGTGACTACGGTTCCCTGCAACAAGTGAGGACGAAACCGAGGTCGCTATCGACGCGATTGTGAGCGGCGATTTTGAGGTGCTGAAGGCACGCGGCCGACGCACGCACCGGGTCGAGGTGACTACGGTTCCCTGCAACAAGTGAGGACGAAACCGAGGTCCCTATCGACGCGATTGTGAACGGCGATTTTGAGGTGCTGAAGGCACGCGGCCGACGCACGCACCGGGTCGAGGTGACTACGGTTCCCTGCAACAAGTGAGGACGAAACCGAGGTCGCTATCGACGCGATTGTGAGCGGCGATTTTGAGGTGCTGAAGGCACGCGGCCGACGCACGCACCGGGTCGAGGTGACTACGGTTCCCTGCAACAAGTGAGGACGAAACCGAGGTCCCTATCGACGCGATTGTGAACGGCGATTTTGAGGTGCTGAAGGCACGCGGCCGACGCACGCACCGGGTCGAGGTGACTACGGTTCCCTGCAACAAGTGAGGACGAAACCGAGGTCCCTATCGACGCGATTGTGAACGGCGATTGTGAGGTGCTGAAGGCACGCGGCCGACGCACGCACCGAGTAGAGGCGACTACCGTTCCCTGCAACAAGTGCGGACAAAACCGAGGTCGCTATCGACGCGATTGTGAGCGGCGATTTTGAGGTGCTGAAGGCACGCGGCCGACGCACGCACCGAGTCGAGGCGACTAACGTTCCCTGCAACAAGTGCGGACAAAACCGAGGTCGCTATCGACGCGATTGTGAACGGCGATTGTGAGGTGCTGAAGCCACACGGCCGACGCACGCACCGAGTAGAGGCGACTACCGTTCCCTGCAACAAGTGAGGACGAAACCGTGGTCCCTATCGACGCGATTGTGAACGGCGATTGTGAGGTGCTGAAGCCACACGGCCGACGCACGCACCGAGTAGAGGCGACTACCGTTCCCTGCAACAAGTGAGGACGAAACCGTGGTCCCTATCGACGCGATTGTGAACGGCGATTGTGAGGTGCTGAAGGCACGCGGCCGACGCACGCACCGAGTCGAGGTGACTAACGTTCCCTGCAACAAGTGCGGACAAAACCGAGGTCGCTATCGACGCGATTGTGAACGGCGATTTTGAGGTGCTGAAGGCACGCGGCCGACGCACGCACCGAGTCGAGGCGACTACCGTTCCTTGCAACAAGTGCGGACGAAATCGAGGTCGCTTTCGACGCGATCGTGGATGGCGACTACGCAGTTTCTTTTTTTTTTTTGTATGCGGTCGACGCGCATACCGAGTCGAAACGAAACTACTTTCTTCCACAACTGCTGCGGAAAAAAGAAAGATAAGAAAGAACTCGGATGCAATATTTTCTGCGATTTGTTTTGGCAGTAGCTAGCGTATGTAATGCGTTCCTGTATAAAGGGTTTAGCGTCAAAGACCGCATTTTTTAATGTTTTGATTGTTGCCCCGACGATCTCGTTTTGTTCTCGCAACTTGCCCGGATATGCTGGTTTGAATGCCCGGATTTTCTCGTTGGAGTGCCCGGATAACGGCTCTGGCGTTTAGCTCGAGGTCACTTGAAGGTGGCCGACAACGGAAGCTAAAAGCATTTCATGCTTAAAATGCGGCCGCTATAGACGTGGTCATGGATGGCGACTGCGCAATCGTGAAAGCACGCGGCCAACACGGTGTTATGCGCGGCAGAAAACGCTGGAATAAAGGCTTTAAAGGCACAAATAAGCACAAAGCGTTCGGGCGTTGCTGTGATTCACGCACGACTTCAGCTGATGACTATGGCGATGGGGTATCCGCCGCTTCATTTCGGTTGGACGGCAACACCATTCTTGCTCTCCTGCGTCCCAAATCTGCGGCGCTCCTCGCTCGCCGAGCTCTAAAATCTGTCCGAATTAACCGATGTGCGGCCAAATACGTCCAAATTATCAGATTTTTCGAATTATGGAAGGCTGAATTAAGGTTTTACTGTAATACTAAATTCTGTTGAAGAATACTAAACACTGATTACATACTGAAGATGTTGACTGCCCATTAAAGGTTTCCAGACTTGTTCTGTACGGATGCTGAGAACAAGCCCTCTCCTGTACAGCCACACTAAGAATGATCAGTACAACAGACAAACCAAAATGTTTATTGCATCTATCAATGAACCAGCCATGCAACGAAAGCCGGAATTTCGGCTGCCATCATACACTGGTGTTATAAGTTCGTGTCACTGAGGCGCGAGTAGGCCCATGTAATTGAGGAATCCGTATAGGCGGAAAAGAAAAAGTTGTTCAGCGACTGCAATTTTATTCTCTTGAAAGCGGTTTTGCCCTAAACAAGATTCAAATGAAAAATAGTAATGTTACAGGTGCAAATACAAAATTCATAAGCAAGCTCTACAAATTTTGCATTTTATGATAAAGTCGAAAAAATTGGCAAGTATGTAGGTGTAGGTGTATGACGGTCTAGAATTTTCGAATGTTTGTAGCATTGTTAGATGGTGTCTGTACTAATGTAACTAGTGCGCTGCTCTGATAACTAACGATTTGCAACGAAGAAATGAAGCCCACTATCGCTACTCCACATTGAAGTTTTGTACTTATCCAGCACATGAAACCACAATGTCCTCCAGCCATTGACGTCTAGGCACACATGGCTCCACTGCTCACATTCACTGATGCCAAGGACACGATTGTGTAGCAATGCCCTTTCCTGATGCTGATGCCTTTTGCACTTTATAATTTGTTTACTTATTTATTATTAATTACTGCAGCTCAATATTAGCTAGAACATCAGCTTACCAGTGTTCTTCCCACAAACAATAAGTGAGTGGGATGAGCTGACTGACAATCCAATTGCTGATTGATTTATGACATGACTAATCTCTTTGTTGTTGTTGTTGCAAAGTGCAAACCTTTCTATTTGTGATTTTATATATCCTTGTACATATTGCCCTCCCCGCTTGCACCTGTAATGTCTGCAGTATTGTACAAATAAATAAATAAATACAAAATATGCTTCTGCAAAGTACACTGCTCCAGGTACAAGAGTCAGTTTTCATTGACGATTGCTACATCGGGTTTAATGTTTTACAGCAACACTGAGGCTACGGAGATGCCAAAAAGAGCCAAGTGGAGAAGGCTCTGCACTAATTTTGGTCACTCAGGGCGACCAAATTTTTTTTTATTGTGCACCCAAATAAGCGAGTGTGTCTGAATTCCTCCCACATCAAAATGTGGGCACTGCAGCCAGGAATCGAACCCAGGACCTCGCGCTTGGCAGCGGAACACCACAGCCACCAAGCAGCCACCACAAGTATTCAGTCGCCCGTCTCACTCACCAGGGATGTCGTGCTGTGCCCGGTTATAGTACATGGGCACCTGGACCAGCGCAGCACCATTGCTCTTGCGGCCACTGCGAGACTCCGAGCCGGGGTCAGCCTCTTCATCCGCATCTTCACCCAGGAAGTGCACCTTCTCGAACACGCTGAGGTACCTACGCAAAAGACCAAAGGAACAGGAAGTGAGATTGCTTCATCGACCTACAGCAAAGGAGCATGTACAGGGTTCCAAAAAACTGGAACACGAACGATTCCGAAACTGCTCCAATGCATTGTTTCATTTTCGGGGTCAGCTAAATTAGTAACAGTGCTTTAGTTCAGAATGTGTAACTACAGACCGTAGAACTTGTTAATTCAGCTGAGAGTGCAGATTTATTTCCCTACTGCCCCATAAAAGAGCGCCAGTTCAAATCAACTTGAGCTGGTCCGCATTTTACACAAACGCGCTACTTATAAAAAGCATTTGTAATGCATTGTATAGAACAAAAGATTTTTGTTTTCCCGCTGCAAAGTCACAATGAGCCACCAAAAACACCCTCACTCCAAAGGCGCCAACGCTTGAATGCATAGCTTTAGCCAGACTTCTAGGGCTGAATGACAGCCAGCACATGGCTGCATGGTTGCCACTGAACACAAACATCCCACAAAATTTAGCGACTTATTTCGAAGTTAGTCCTTTGGAGCAAGTTGGCGCAACTGGCGCAGCACTTCCATCCCTGAACATTGTGGTGTATTGGTGCAACACAATATCCCCATAATGAAGCCACAGAAACCTTAAGTTTTTTAATACATTAGGTAAGCATCATGATCGGGCTAGCTTTATGTCCATGGAAGGACGAACGCCTCTTCCAGCAATATTCAATTATCCCTGTCTTGCATCATCCGAGTCCAACCTGCACCTGCAAACTTCCTAATTTCATCATGCCACATAGTTTTCTGCCATCCTGGACTGCATTTCCCATCCCCTTGACACCCATTTTGCAACTCTAATGGTCCATCAGTTATTTTTTCTATGCATTACATGGCCTGCCCAAGTGCATTTCTTCCTCTCCCTTGTGCGTGTGTGCCTTTAGTTGTAACAATACAGTACAAACAAGCCAAATTCAAAATTTAAACAGTAGGAGACCCGATAGGATGCACTAGGTGTACTGCCAGACAGTTTCACAAGAGGAATTCATCGGTGACACAAGTGCATTTCTGGTTCAACTGCAGTGCTGTCAATCGATAGATATATAATACCTTGGGCTAAATGCAAGCACTATTCATGGGACACACTACTGAGCGCATCCGTTGAAAACGTTAAAATATAGTGCGCCATCTGGTGCTTCAGACTAAACGTATCCAAGTCAAGACAATACCTTAGCAACTATCCTGTTCTTTGTATGCCAACATATCTCATCAGGCCCTATGGCCACCAGAATTTCCACACTATCTCAGAAAGTGGACGTGCTATGTGCTTATAACTAGGGTTTAAGGCAAGTTTTGAGAAAGCAAATGCTCATTGCAACAGTTAGTGGCAATCAAGGATAGCAAGTGTAACCACCAGAACAATTTATGCCAAAGCGGGAGTCACAGGTTCCACCACGTCTGACAATACTATTTCCTAGCATACATAAATATCATGTACATTAAACTTGCCAAATATTGTACCTTAACATAGTGTTCATAAACCACAGAAACGCAGTAACTTACGCAGCGTGCACAGTAAGGACGACACTATTTCTTTATGTAAGTATCCCATTTGGATTTGCATGCAAATGCTATTATAAGACTGCCTAATAACTAACAATATGTGTTGCAAGCTATGTAACCAAGACAAGTACTTTTTAGACAGGAAAAATGAGAAAGGCACCAGAGAGCTCAAAAAGGTAGCCTTAAGGTAGTGCACCTCAACATCCTACCCTGATGAAGACAAAAATGCGGCAGAACGCATCTCCCGATGACTGTCGACGGTGGTGTGTTACCATTGCCTCAAGATAGCGACACAATGGATTGCCACTGTCAAAATGAGTTATGTATGAGGCATGTACTGCAGCAGTGGTGGGACTCCTCTTTCACGCTTCCATTTCAATTGTGCTCTTGGTACATGTCTACTGCAATTTTGTTTATTCAAGCACATGCACAAATCTCATACTTTCGTAGAGCCTTACAAAACTCAGCAGAAATCAAGGAGGGAAGCCATCCTACATATCCAGGGTACATGTACACTTGGCAACAAAGGTTCATGGGACCCGGGATTCACGATAACGCTGAATTCTTGCAAAGCCCGAGCGCAAGGCCTTGAAAATTCCAAGTTTCAATCTGCGGCAGTACTTGCGGCCCACAGAATGATCAATTAAGTTACACATTGTACACATTCAGTGTATGCTAAGTAAAGCGCTCGATGTCCGCTAGAAGTCGAACACAGGTCAGGCAAGCACGTCGATCGCCGCGGCATCTTTCGCTACACGCCGGAAAAGATGATGCGAAAGGAAAAAGGGTGGCGCGGACGCGCGTCGCGAAAACAGCCCCAGGCATCGACGAGCGGGTGGGCGCGCCCGTTTCCCACGGTTCTTTTCGACAGCTGCGACCATGTCGTCTGCGAAAATGCATAACGGCCCATTTCGTTTGCCCAATGGACGCAGGAGGGCGGGCCCAGGGCGCGATCGATATCCAAAATGGCCACCGCGATGTCTCCCATTCCGGAAACGCGTTAAAATCAACTAAGAGGCTTAAGCAGCCTGTCGTGTCACCGGAGGAAACAGACGCAGCGAAATGTTATGAACAAGGAAAAGCGACACTTTCATTTTTTTTTAATACGGCTAATGTAACGGTTGGGAGAATAGCGGAGGCTTCGCAAACGGTCGCATATTTTGGCCCACCATGAAGCAGACGAATACTCTCGAGCAGACGGCAGGACGACACCGCGGAGGCAAGCAGCAAAACACGAGCCGATACCGTGCCAGACCAATCCAGACGAGACACCGACCGTAGCGAAGCAGACGACACACGGCTCCTGCCGCTCTAGCCTCACGGAACGTGCTCCTCTAGCTAGAGGGCAGAAAACCAGCGCAAATAAAGGTGCGGCGAAAAGAAGAAAATCGCCAAGCACACACGCGCCTCCGGCTTTGCCCAACGCGTGCGTGATCGATGAACAAAACGCCCCCCGCCCTTACGCCGCCGCTTCCTCCTCGCTTCCTTTCACTCCAATGCCAGCCATCCATCCAAAGCCGGCCCGGCCAGACACGACCGTGCCTAGCTGTGCCGCTGGGCACCTAACGCCATTCAAATATGCGGGCGGCCAGAGACGGCACTTTGTAGCAGACGACGAGAACAACGGGAAAAAACGCACTATCCGGCCAATGAAAGCGCCATGAGACGATCACTTGCTGGTGCCTATGTATCCGGTCGTCAGCTAGTGGACGCGGCGCAGCGTCGAAACAGACGTCCAGTCGATTCTTTCAGAGTCTGCAGTTGCGCCAGAACATTTCGACACCCGGTCTCTTGGACGATAGATAGCAGACGAGTTTCATCTTGTCCAAAAAGATATCAACCTTTACGGAATACGGGTTACCGGAGATGTGGCTGGGTAACAACGCTGGTAATGGCATCTTGTGACGCGTTACACACGTTTTCGGGTTACATCGGTGTTCTTGTCGAAAATAAAATGCTACCCATTAATGGCTACGTCTTTGCCGACACTTTACACGAGCAGCTAAGTACAATATGGCATGTTGACTGGAAAACTTAGCGCGATAAAATTTGGACAGGGACACAGGGAAAAGACAGCGCTGAGTTCTCCAGTCAGGACGATAGACCACTAGCCTTAACGATCAGTTCTCTCGAAAAATATGGTTAGTGCAACAATAGTTCCGTGTCATTTCACTAAATTCTGCCCCACCAGGTGGCGCCATGAACGCGGCCGCTTACGAGAACGTCTCCGGTAGCCCGCAATGGGCAATGCGCTTACGTACAAGCTAAACCACCTTAGTATTAGAAAGTTTTGGCTTGCATGTAAACTTGTAAGCGTTTGAAGAATACCGCGTTACAGGTGTGATGCACAACAACAAGCCGGTAGCGACCCCCTGTAATGCATACTTTTACCAGAGCACACAAAGCTAACACCGGAACGACTTACCGCATGCTACTTAACTGCTAGCCTAAAGCGTCGGTAGCGACGTGATGAAAAAGTGCAGTCCTCTTATGATTTTCCTTCGACACAAAGATGTTAAAACACATTGCAGTTAAAAAAGCGACACAAGATGTCGCAACCAGCTTTGCTAGGCTATTAGGGTAATCCGCAAACGGTAGAAGAGAAGTACACGGAAAGCTAAAACTCCCTAACGACAAAGAGGCGAATATGAATTATAAAGAAAACGGCGCAAAAGCATCCTGTCCTGCTTCTCTGTCCCGTCCTCGTGCGAATCGAGCGTACGTTTATAAACAATTTTAAAAAAGCGGTACGATATCGCGCCCTGGTTATCTTATAACACACAGAAAAACGGACGAGTTAGGCAAGTGGCATGATTAAGTAGCGCCGTAGTACACGCGGTGTTACCCGATCGCCTACGAACTTGTGTCGGCCGTGCTGAACTTGGAAGGCAGGCGTCATTAGCCGAGGATTAAACAAAGCAAAGTCGCAGATCAATGCGCCGATTCTGAAGTAGCTCGCTTTGCAATCGGCTGTGCGTATCGTACGACGGGAATCTGCTCGAGGCAGCGAAGAAACCGCCCCAGACGTAAAAAAAAAAATTGAAAACTGAGGAGGAAAGGGGGGGGGGGGTGCAAGATATGTACGACCTGACCACGTGGGGTCGCCAGTATACAAAACGACCGCGGGCTCCCCCCCTGCAACGGACGGCGCGCGAAGACGCTTCCAGTCGTCGTTCGAAAACCGGAAGCGCTGACCGCCGAAGTAGACGTCGCCGAGTTCTTTCTACCTAAGCCGATTAAAAGCAACGCTAACCACTAGCCACATAACGAATCGATCCAGCGCCGGCGCATTCTACTGCGAGCTGTCTCTGCTCAAATAAAGGCGCAGCGCTGAAGCGCTTGGCAACGCTGCGAGGTGTACTACAATTTTTTTTTTTTTTTTTTTTGTATGTGAAGTATACTACATTGAATACTTGTACTGATACTTCCGATGCTCAGGTTAAGAAATGTCATTTTTGGGATCGAAAACACGGAGCAACACAGCAGCGTCTGTGGCGGACGTCCGCCTGAGTAATACAGTGAAGCACCGTTTAACTCTACACTACCCTCGAATCAATCCAATGAGGAAGACGTACCAGAACCTCAAATTGCAGTTGCAAATATACCATGTCATGCCATGCACATGCCATATCATAGACGTTACCACACCACGCGCATACCATACACATCAGGCGGCTTTCGAATAGGGGCAGCAAAAGAAAAAAAAAAAACGTCGACGCCACTGCTTCACCGAAATAGCGCAGCGACCCAAGCTCGACATAAAAGTTTTGCGTCGACGAACATGGCGGCACTCATCGATGCAGGTGCCGGCTCTCGCGGTGTATCCACATCCGACCTCATTCGCTATAATACCATTCTTAATTGTGCACCACGTGCGATTCTTATCGTAGCGGCTCTATTGCATAGCCCCGCTATCACCCATAAACATCTAAAAAGCTATCTTGTAATCCTAAAAGGTGACCTCCTCCTTCGGCAAACTTCGCTGTACCACGCGGACGTGTTCGACGAACACCGAAATAAAGCGCCAGCAAGAAGGTACAGCGGCACCACATTCGCTGTACGTCCGTCAGAGAAAATGTGCGAATGACGAACCAGACGACTCCGAAGGACCTATTGAGAGGCCTCTGCTTCCTTCTATGGTGATGATGATAGCGTGCTGTTGATTTTGACTTTAGTTTTGCCAGCTGCGAAGATTCCACGGAAGTAGGATTTCGCTCTTATGCATGCTTTGGCGCAGGCTCGGCGCAATTTTCGTTAAAATGCCGTTTTGGCGCAGGAAGGCGGAAAGAACATCTCTCGAAGCAGTTTGGCGCGATTGGCGCAGGCATTCTGTCACCGTGCTGCGCTGGTAAGCACGAGGTCGCGGGATCGAATGCCGGCCGCGGCGGCCGCATTTCGATGGGGGCGATGTGCAAAAACGCCCTTGTCCCGCGCACTGAGGTTAAAGATCCCCTGGTGATCAAAATTAATCCGGAGTCCCCCACTACGCCGTGCCTCATAACCAAATCGCGGTTTTGTCAGGTAAAACCCCAGAATTCAATGAATTGCAACAACCATACAGTTTCCGAGAAATTTAACTAGAGTGAACTCTACGGCTGCTGGAAGTATGGCGGTTAAACCAACAAGGATTTGCCTAAACTGAGTCATCTGGCTTCAAACGGCTCCGCAAACGCGGATCATTTAAAACAAAACCTTGCGCTATAAATTCAACCAATCGCTGCAATTGTGCATGCGCGCAGGGTCTAACTGCCATCTGCGTCTAGAAAAAATAGGATAGCTTCGAAATTTAGGCCAAGTACGGCAGACAAAGCGTGCCGAATGAAGCTACAGGAATGTCCGAAGCCACGAACACGAAATTCAGACAAGTCCGCGTACTAAGCTTCATCGTCATGGTAAACGATCAAAGTGCCAGCGTTCCATATAGTAATTCTAGTGGGAAAGTACGCTTTGAACAGTACGAAAAGCGTAGCCAATGGAGCCGGCTGTCGCCGATTGGTGGCGCTCGTTAAGCAACAAAGCCAGGGAGCCTACATGGAGCCATAGAGTTTCTCAATATAACACCTAGAGGGAACTGGCGCCAACGTCTATGGGAGTTTCTTAAGGGGCGCCGTGCCGTCATGGGAATGACGGTGTATGTGCCTGTGAGGCTCGTGTTGGCTGGTGTAGGAGGCTTCGTCTAAAACGTGGATATGGCTACACAAATAACGCGTTCTTAAAGTAAAATCTTCACACAATGTTTTCATTAACGCATATTGCATCTTAACTCACCTACAATGCATGACCAAGCGAAGAAAAGAAAGAACAGACGACAAACTGTTTTCAAAGCGAGCGCGAATCTTGTCGTCTGTACTCCAACTTTAGCGGCTCGCTGATACTTTTTACGTATCATATAATTGTACATGCAATAACAAGTTCTCATAGTTAAACAAAACGTGTATTTATATAATAATAAAGCTAAAACAGCTCTTTACGTGTTGTTTTAGTAGAAAACGGATCATTGTGACAGACGGAACGGGGCTTGCCTGGCTCTCCGAGAACGATGCCAATCCGAAGTCACAATACACCGGCATTTCCATGCATACCACAGCGCAGCAGCGCCAGATTTCCCTCTAGGTAATGTTGTGAGAAACTCTATGCATGGAGCGGTCCATGTAGGCTAGCGAGCAGACGGCGCGAAAGCGAACAGACGACCACCTGGCCCAAGCGCAAACAGAAGCAGACGGTCGCCGCGCAACACGTTTAAAAAGGATGCGGGAGAAACAAAACGAAAAGAAATAGGAAAGACAGAAACATTGCATACAGCTGGCGCCAACACCGACAGGACAAACTTGGCTGCACTCCAAAAAGAACACGAGAGCGAAGCCTTAAATTATGGTGATCAAGTCCAGGTGCGCCTGCTTATACGCAGTTTCGTTTTTATTTCCTTTCACCCCCACTGGACAAAGACATTCGTGACTTTCAAGCGGTTCCTTCGAGCACTGCTGTACTCAGCAGGATTCGAATACATGCGTTCTAAGGCTAAACAGCTTGTGGAAGGCGACCGTGGTTAAAGGGATGCTCAGAAAAAAAAAATAAGTTTAGACTAACAAAGTGCCCTCGCAAAACTTTTTTTTACCTAGTTTCGCGGTACTAGTTATATTACTACAACAGAAACTGAAGGCCAAACTTCAATTTTTTGTTGGTCTCGCGCCGAAAGATCGGCGTCGGTACGTCAGGATGTGACGTCACCCATTTCAGGGTATTTTCTCGTGTTCCGAGTCCTTGCGAGGCAGTAAAATATCGTGAAACTTGCCAAGACCAGTCTGATTGGCTCTCTTTCCTTTTTTTAAATGCGAGGCAGTCCATCTTTACCGATAAAAAATAAGCTAGGCCCGAGTAGGCGCCGTCAAAATCCATGACGTCACAGCTGACTAATGCAGGAACTTCGAAGGCGGCGGCGCCGCCAGTATCGTGTTTTTATGTGTTTTATGACTTACCACGCCTCCTCTCACGGTAAGAGTGGCTTTTGTTGGTTTTGTGAAACGGTTATTTATTTATACAGCGCAACTTATTCTCTTTGGTGTATCTTTAAGTGCAGGTGAACCGAATTAACTTAGAGCAGGAGACGCTACACTCGTTAGGTAAAGCAGAGAGAGAGAGAGAGAGAAAGTTGCTTGAACTGCGTTTGGATGACCAATGCACCATTACAGCGTCGGCGTGGAATCGGAAATCCAGGAACGTCTGTTCCAGGAATTACGTCTGCCTGTTCAATTACGTCTGCCTGTTGACATCTGTCCAATTAGCGCCGCCCTAAAGTGGGTGCGCCGGTTAAGCGCGCAAAACACACACGCACAATACGAAATAGCCTCCGAGAATCGAAACTATGGAGCTTCCTACTAAAATTACTAGAGCGAGCTGTGGCGCTTCGATCGTTTGGCTACGACGGGAATTACAAGTAGCCCGTGGAGATTCGTCTAATCTTCCTACTTGTGGCTCCGGACCTTCTGGTGGCGCTTATCTATTACGCTTTATGCTTCTTTTTTAAATAACGGGAAAAAATCGTTTTTCCTTTCTTTTTCAACATGCGTAAGGGCAATAGGTTTCAGCGCAAACGAATATATCATCGCGAATCGTTGAATTTATATCGCAACATCTTGAAGACGGATCAATACTGTAAAGTCGTAAAGCCGTTTGAAGTCAGAACCAATTTTAGGAGAATAATCCCAAGGCCTACAACCCGTATTACATTCTGGCTAAATCTCAGCACCGGCAGCCCCTGCAGGATGGATGGATGGATGGATGGATGGATGGATGGATGTTATGAGCGTCCCCTTTGGAACGGGGCGGTGGGCTGCGCCACCAAGCTCTTGTTATTATACTACGCCTAACGTCCTAACTAGGTTAAAAAAGAAAAAAAAAATGAGAACACTGTGTAAAACTCCCACAACCGAATTTTCTGATCCCCTATTGCGAACTTTGCTTGTGTACGTCTCCGCTTTTTGTCGTTTCCCTACTTTTCTTCCACCAATCTTCCAATCGCCAACAGCGCCAGAGCTCCCTGCGGTGACTGTTTTAGGAAACTCTGCGGCTTGAGCAGCGTAGTGATGACGAATGCGCAAATACAGAGGGCTGGGGGAGGGGCCGAATCAGAAATCCAGGAACTGCGGCGCGTTCACTGGCCTTGCCTTCTGTCTGTTCAGCCAGCGCCACCGTGTGCCGGGTTCAGCACACACACACAAACACACCAGCTGACGCAACTCCCTCTCCCTCCCTCTCTTTCCTTCTCTCTCTCTCTCTCTGACGACAAGGTGTGCTGAGATACGGTCGTGCGTGCGTGCGTTCTCAGGGCCCACGGTCGAAACTCCGGCGGAGAGAGAGGCTCCGAGAATGAAGACGAGGAGGTGTCGGAGACAGATCGATACGGGAGACACTGGCTCGGCGCCGTATCGTTGTCGACTCTCCCCGCTTTCCAGCGGCGTTATTTCGCCGAAAAAAAAAAAATCAGTCCGGACCCCGCGCGCGCGGTTGGCGGCTGTATTCTCCACATGTCGCCGGGCGTTGAAATTCCGCCATCTTTCATCCTTCGAGACCATCTTCGGAGAAGCCGCGACGCTTTAAAATCGAAGCCCGCGGGCTTTAAAAAGAAAATAACAATAAATAAAAGAAACAAAAAAGGCACGGTGGCGATGTACACGGATGCGGGGAGCTCTCTTTAAAGGGCCCCTCAAGGGACCAGGGAAATTGGTTCCTTTTATCAGGAGTTACATTTAGCGAGAGACAAAGCCGAACAGAATTGCACGAATAGAAAACCGCCTAACCATAAGGATGGCGTTCCGCTTAAGGGGCAATTCCGTTTAAACGATTTCCGCTTATCGATATTCCGCTGTATAACTGTTGATTTCATTTCTCGCTAACGGTTCCGTTTACTGCGCTATGCTGTTACACAAAGGACAAAAAAATAAACTGACACACGTGGACGCAAATTCTCAACTGCTTGTTTTAAAACGGAACGATGTCATTACCAGGTGGCCCCTCTCGAAGCCTTATTGAATTTCTTGCTAAATTGCGGAAGCACGCAGGGTGGAGGAAAGTTCGAGAGAGGGAAAAAAATTGTCGTCCATCCAACTATGACACGAAGCTATTTTCACCGGGACGAATTTTTCTTCAACTGCGAAGGTTTCTTTCTAAGGAACTCGCATGGGTTTAAACCCTTTGTAGCTTCGCGCTAAGTCGGACGGAAGACAATTCCTCCCTTTCCATTGTTTCTATACTTATTTTTTCCTTTACTGAGACGCCAGCCTTACCTCACGCCTGATACGAGGCCTGTAAGAAAAAATCTTCAAATATGCAAACGGTGTAAAGCTAAGCGTCGCCGACGTGACGCAATGTTAAAGTACTCGCATATATATATATATATATATATATATATATATATATATATATATATATATATATATATATATATATATATATATTTCAGAGCTACAGAAACTCTACCACGCGCTTCTGGCACGACAAAAATACCCAGACGGGGAACCGTAGGACATTTTAGTTTCATAAAGTTGGCCCTCGAAACGGCGTCGTCACGGTAACCACTTTTCGAGACATGCGACTTTCGCCGCGAGATAATTTGGCGTTCCAGTTAACAGTTTTCTAAAAGCTGCCTCAAACACTTCGGCACAATGTCAGCTGGAACGCCGAGACATTCCTTTGGCAAAGTTTGAGCACGGATGACTCGAAGGCGGTGACATAGTCTTAGCATGTCAATCTTCAATCTCATTCATTTACAGAATATGAACGCTGGAACAAGAACTAAAAGCTGTTATTTTTTTTCAGCTTACAAGGTTCTTGTCCGCATTCGTGACAACGGGGACATCATAAAATAAAGTTTGTACACTTTAGTGTGTGCAATGTACAAATGTGTAAGTGAGAATGTGTGAGGCGAAATGTACACTCAGGGAGCTTTACAACCAATTTACAAACAGGCACAACTTGGAATCAGACAGCGCGGGACTGTGGACATAAAAACAGGCCGACGATGATGACCAGTCTTGCCAGTATTTCTTTTTTTTTTCTTTTGCATTTACAGAACTTGACTTTCACTCACCGAGGGTAAAAAAAAAAATGGCGAGTCAAGAACGTCCCGTTATTACTCCATCGCATATACAAATTGCGGCTCGAACAATGCGGTCCGTTCTCACGCTTTGAATGCCGCCAGCCTAGATATCGCCCTCAAGCAAGAGCCCCACGGGAATACTTCAAAGCGAAAAAATTCGGCTACTCCGACGGGGATTACCCGGTGGCTGCTCTTAAGACGTTCGATAACGGGCACGTCGTCATCTAACGAATACGGTTCGTGGCAGGACAGAAAACAGCCACCGCCCCCGCGAAGCAAAAAAAAAAAAATTATATAATGAAAGAGCGGGTGATGTCACGGGGAGAACACCGAACGTTGTCATCCCAATAGCGCCGTTCGGGCACTAAGACCCTCGCCCGCTTTCTCTTACACTGCACCATCCGCGAACAGCATCGGCTTCTCTCTCTCTCTCTCATCCTCCAGACGACGACGCGCCCAACAATCCTTTGAGGCCCGCAGACCGGCCCCGGTTTCTTTCTTCGGTCCCGCTCTCTCTCTCTCTCACTCTCCCCGCGAGCCAGACACGCGGAAGTTCAGCCGCGAACGCACACACGCACGCACAACGCGACGTGACGTCATCCCGGAAGAACCTTGCCCAAGGTCGTCGCCGCAACCGCACCTCTTCTTTTCCGCGCGAACGTGCGGATGGCGGCAAGCAACGCCATGCAACATGAATGGAGAGAGAGAAAAAAAAAAAGGCCCGGGCTCCTGCTTGCGGCACACCAACCTCTCTCGCTCCAGCGTCCACAACCAACACTCCTTGCTGCCCCACCCCCTATGTACTACCTACTACTACTACAACGAAATCGCCCTCACCCACACCGTGCCAGAATCCTCCTCACCGCTCGAAGCGACGGACAACCCTCCCCCTCCCGTCCTCTCCATCGAAGGCGTCAGCCCAGAGGTGGGGGAGAAGGGGGCGGTGAGGTGGGACGAAAAAGCCACGCAAATGGCTGGAGCCCACGCGCGTATAAGGAGTTGAAGCGAGCTCTGCTGCTGTTCGGTGGCAACGCTGGATCGCCCACCTGTGAGAGGCTCTAACTAGACCAACTTCATCGTCAGCGTCGGCCGATTTTCTGTTCCAAGTCGCCACGTGCCACTTGGGCGGAGGGACAACAACTTCAGTGCGAAGGTCAACTCCCAGCAATCTCCCAATTTAGCCCCGTCTTGAGCACTAGCCGACACCCCGTCTTACCTGCAAATCGACCACTTTCATCACAAGTTTACAACTGATTCTCTGCCGCCTCCGACTGTGCTGAAATATTGTATAGCTCTAACAGACCACCGGTCATCTAGATACCCTACCCATTACATGGCCTGTCCAATTCTTCTTAATCTCAAATTAAAAATGCCGGCTACCACTGTTCGCTCTCTAATCCCCACCGCTGTCTTCCTTTCCCTCAATGTTACGCCTATCATCGCTCGTCAGGCGGTCCTTCAAAATTGATCCAGACATTAGACCCAACTTTTCGTAACCTTGGTCCAACTCTTCCGTACCTCCGAGGTAATAAGCAGCGATCTGTTCAGAGTTATTGAATTGAATGCCAAGAAGACAAAAAAAAAAAAAAAGAGGAGCGCACTCGAGGACGGCTCGGATGGTGGTGCCACATTCGAAAATTAGCAGGCACAGGGATGAGAGTCAGCTGACGATAGGACAGCTGTGATTGGAGATCGCTGGGAAAGGCCTTCGTTCCTGCGGCGTTACATAAAAAAAAAATAGGCTCGCGGTAGTCCAACCCATCGGCAACATTACTCGCGCCAGAAACAGGTCACACCGACGAAAGTAACCAGGAAATACGCATCAGGCCAAGCTGCCTCGTGTACCTGACAAAAGACCACGTAGTCGAGAAACTGCCTTTGCAGGCCCGAACGTCATTATCTCGGCGCAGATAACAAGACACACGCGCGGCACTGGTCCAAACGGCAGTTCCGCGTTATCAGTTTTCCCGCAGACCAAGTTTCTCAAACACGGACTGCAGGTTATCTATCGGTCGAACAGCTCATCAGACAAAAGCCGGACGCGTGCTCAAAAAAGTAGCACGGGGAAAAAAAGAAAAAAACTATGGGGTTTCACGTCGCAAAACCGCGATCTGATTTTGACCACGTGGGTTTCTTTAATACCGCTGTCACAAGACCACTTTCGATCGCGATCGAGCCCTATCCGGATCGATATTTTTGACCGCGATGGGCTCCCTCCCGCAGTTCGCGCAAAGGAGCCAATCGCGACCGAGAAACACGTATGGAGCAAACAGTTAATGAAGCCAAGGAAAGCAAAGGGGAAATTATTTTTTGTTTTCAGTAAGTGAAGAAATTACAAGGTAAATCGATATGAATGTGGACGAAAAAAAAAAGAAAACGCCGCCGGTGGGATCCGAACGCACAACCTCCGCATATTACGCGTGCAGTGCTCAACCATTTGGGCTATACGGCGACGGATGTTTACCCAATGCTTCAATTCAAGAAGAAAAAAAATGCGTTCTGTTATAAACGAGTAAGTGGAGCAACAGTGCATTTCTGCCGTAAGTTCGACGGTGAACATCTCAAAACGCGTGCCATCCTCAGGTCCCATCGCAGTGCTCACACAAAGATCTCTTCCTGTGTGCCTTTCTCCATATGTAACACCCCCCCCCCCCCCCTCCCCACGTAACGTTCAATGAACTCAAACTCAAAGTGATACCCGGTATTCTCTGCAAGCCCACCGGCTATGCTTCGTAAGTTACGGTATGTGCCGTAGAGCAATTGGTTAGCAACACAACTAAAATTTTTGTTAGTTAGTCGATCATGCAGTCCGATTACTCGAGCAAGTAACGTCTGCCTCTTCGAGCAATCCACTTCAAGGACTCACAAATGCCCTATCTGCCGAAGGCAATGTTAATAAATTCGTACAGTATAAAACACACACACCTGTTGTAAATCGCGCTTACTTTTACACGTACAGCCGACCTCGGAAGTTTCGGAGCACAGAAAATTAGTATACGTTAAATTTCCTCACGACCTCAGCACAGAGTCTGAAATGTGTGTCAGGAATATAATGATTCTACGGAGAAGTACCAACTCTCACCTTTGGGCTCGAGGACCTGTGCCCAGGCTGCGATGAAATTTAGGTTTTGCTCGGAGGATCTCGCGTTCCGATAACTGTTTAAGGGAGGGACTACCACACGTTCAAGTACTTTCGCAAAATACTTTTCCGTTATCTCGCAAATAAGGCACCTCATGCATGGTTGAACTCGGGAGCACCAATTCGCGCGACTCGGCACCTCCAGTCGGCGTAACGGACAGGGAGTCGAACCCGGAACCCCGCGAGCTCGGCAGCGGCAACGCCGTTATCGCCACAACCTCGGCGGAGGCGTTGTCAACAGAAACGACCCCGAGGGGAAGGTCACGAAGGAGGCGGTTTATTTTATTTTTTTCTCTCTCTGCTCGCGTCGATTACGCCACCGGAGCACTGTTTTCGCATTCCCCTCTCCCCCACACCGCGAAACCACGTGACGCCACCTCGCACTCTCTCTCCACACCACCATTCCTCCTCCCCCCTGAACGCACACAGACACGCACAAACACACTCGGGACAGGAAGCCAAGGTTGGTTGCCAGGGCAACGACGCAGACGCGGGGAGGAAAGCGCGGCCACCCCGACGTACAGTCGAGTTCAAAACAAGCTGCAACACAATGCCCGCAGTCGAGGGCCATCAAGAGCGTGGCGCACAGCGAGCTGTGTAAACCGTGCCGCATGCGACGCTTCCGAAGCGGTGTCGGCGTGACCAACACCCTCTAGAGAACAGGGGGTGTTGGCGCGACCCGCTCCAGGATCGGGGGTGAAGTGGGGAGCGGTGGGGTGAGGAGGGGGAGCACGCTGCTCCGATTAGTAAACAAAGCTGTCACCCGTCTGCGCCACGCCACGCGAGACGGTCGCTTTGGCGGCGAAACGTGAGGAGTTTCGTGCCCGTCTCTCGCTCCGAGGCGGGCGGCGGGCCAATCGGCCTGCGAGAACGCGAGAGAGTTCGGCACCCGAGCAGAGATGTGGACCACCAGGGAAGTGTTTATTCGTTGCTCGCCAGTGAGAGGCACACGTGCAGGAGGGCTGCCGCACCACCAACAACAGATTTCGGTGACGTGTGGGCCAACAAATTACTACACTGCCGGGGGTCTTGCTTCTGCGTGAGAGAGTTTGGGAAGCGGGCGACTACAGCTTGCCTTTCATCTTGCCGCCACGGTGTACACAACTGCATCCGGCTTGTTAGTTCACAACCAAGGAGGGGGCCGACAGATGAAGTAGCACATTGTAATTTTTTCTCATATTTTTAATTTTTATTTTATGCCGTGTCCGCGTGCCCTTTTGCGAAACTTACGATTGATGGGTGTTTGTGGCCATCTCCAATCTGGCCTTTTTAAAACGTTTTGTTTAGGGTGAGGAATGCGCACTTGGAACATCGCGCGTGGACGGGGCTAAACGACTGAACAGCTACATGGATACACTAGCACATATTCGAGGACTGGTACGCCGGCAGTCTGATTTCTCGCAAAATGTCCTTGTAAATACAAATTGCCCCAATACATGTATGTATGTATGTATGCATGTGCGTGTGTGTCGTGCCAAAGACAATGTTTAAAAATCTACAGTATATAAAGCAAGAACACATACACATGGTGTAAACCTCGCTGCCTACTGTTGTATGGAACCACCGTACTTACGCGAAAATGCCTTTTTTTTTTTTTCAAAATACAGTACCTCACTCACACCTTAGTGACTGATTTCGCCAACCAGCCACGGCGTGACTCAGTAGGGTCGATTCGCGCGACCTCTGGCCGCGCATAATGAACGGGCAGTCCAACCCGAAACCAAACGGCGTACCGCAACGCCGCGTGCTCAAGTCAAAACGCGGCGGAGACGTCGTCAACAAAAACGACCCCGAAGGGAAGGTCACGAAAAAGCGGTTTATTTACCGTTATATTTTTCTTCTTTTTTGTTCGAGTCGATTACGCAACCGGAGGTCGTCCGTTCCCGCACCCACCTCCCTCTCACCACGAAACCACGTGACGTAACCCTCCCCCCCCCCGCCACACCCCCTTTACACACGCTTGCTCGGGTTAGGAAGCCAAGGTTGGTTGCCACGGCAACGGCGAAGACGCGGACAGGAAAGCGGCCAGCCTCTGCCTGACGTGCGAAGATGCGAGCCCAAAGAGTCTACCGACCGCAGCGGGGCTGTGCGAATAGAAATTCTTGAGACTGAGTCTAATACGAATCGAGTAATGGTAGACGCGAATCGAACACCCCTTTTTTAATAATCAACAGCCGTTTTCGCCAATACTAAACGACGTTCACGTACGGTGCCGGTCCATTCACAACGTTAGCAATCTTCAATGACTAAAATTCACGGGAATGACGCGCTATTAAAAGCGCAAACAACACACTAGGAAACAAATAAGGAGTTTGTCCGCCTACTGAGTTGTCCCGGTGACTCCCCACGTACGCATACCGTACTCGGGTTGCACGTAACCTATCGTGCCTCATACTTCTTGCGTTTCACGTCTAAACCGGCCGCCAGGAATGAATGCGTCGCACTTTTGCTGCTCCAATGTCAGGTTTTCTCGCCCGCAGTTGACCATTTAAAATATTCGAAAACTATCCGACAAATATTTGCATTCCCGAATAGTGACCGTTCGGTTCAAATAGATAATCGAATTCGGTAATATCCAACTAGATCTTGGAAAGTATAATGAACATTCGCTCCCCTCCACAGTTCACGGAGTCTCCTTCATCAAATTGGAAAGCTTTAGGCTGTCCGCTAAACTTACAGTAGCACCTGCATTTTCTCTCTCAGGGTTGTTTATGATGTACGGAAGCAATTCACAACACACTTATCCCTGTTATTGACATGGGGCTCCATTTATGGTGATATATGTCAATCGATACTGGTACAGCACCTGCTCGGGGGCCCCCTATACCGTACGGGTAATTAAGAAACACGCGTTTTTGTTACCTGCGTTCCCTGATTAAAACCGGACCCCGCCCGAAACGTCGGAAACATCAAGTTCGTTTCATGCGTCTATCATTCATGCATGTGCGTGTATTCGGTCAGTTTATTTCTGGATGTTGTCACACACAGAAAATCTTCAGGGTGCAGGCGAGAATTCTGAAGTAAGGAACAGATGTAATTAAATTGCACGATAAAATTAACAATCTAGCAAGCTCATCGATCTCATTTCCAGTAGTATACAGCCACTCTACGTTGAAATCACGTCAGGTGGGCAATACGAGTGTTAAAGTGAGAGCTGTTGGCTTTAGGCAAGATAAACTCCGAAGCAGACCGCGGTTCAGGTATCAGCAGGTTGCGCTAGACAGTTAGTTACTGCGGACAGTAGCAATCTTTTTTTCCTGCACTTCCTTTTCCTCGTTTATCCATTTGTTCGAAATAAGCAACCAATTACTACTACTACTAACGCATTCCTAGGTTGGACCCAAGAGGCTCCAAAAAGCCGGGGACAATTTCTCGCAGCCACGCGAACGGTCGCGCGACCTCCGGCGAATGAACAGACACGTGCCGCGGAGCAGCGCCTTTCCTTCTCTCAAAACCACGCGAAAAGCAGCGACAGCACAAACCACGCCAACCCTCTCCCCCACAACGAGAAAGAGAAATAGAAAGGGCGACGGTGCGGTGGCCGGCCACCACACTCCCGTGTCGCGACGGACGCGGAAGTCAACGACCCCTGACACCGACCCTCCCTCTCCGCCACTTCCCGCCGGTTTTCGTTTGGTTCCCGCCGCGCCTCCTCCTCGCCCAAAACAACAGAGGGAAAGGAGGAAACGCGTCCCTCCTCGCCTTCGTACACGTAAGCGAAAGATGCGCAGCCTGCGAAACCACGAAAGAGAAGAGGACGATCGGCCGCGAGAGAGAAAGAGCAGACGACTGTGGCTCCCCCGCAAAGGAGACGACGACTCAACACCCCGGCGACATTCTCTTCCTCTCTCTCAATGTATGCATACATCTAGTTTTTTTTCTCTTTCTGGTTCCCCCGGCATCCCACTCTTTCGATGTCGTCACCTCTTTCTGAGGCGTTCCGCCGGCGATGACGCCGTGCAGCGGTGGCAGAGGGCTACCAACGAGGGAGCGAGAAATGAGACAGAGAGAGAGAGAGAACAAAGCACCTCCCTTTCCCGTTTCTCGGTGCTGCCGCAGTAGCAGCGCTGTTGCAACAATGCCTTTCACCGACGCAAGCGCACGACACGACGGCACTGAGACGGAGAGAGAAAAAGTCTAGGTCAGCGCACTCGACGACTCACTTTTCCCGCCTCCCTCAACTCACTCGCTAGGACGACTCGGGTCGGTCACGTGAGTTCGTCTATTTCCCGCCAAAGAACAACGTCAGAAACCTCTACGCTACAGTTCTCAAGTTCTATATTAAGGTCCTTTTTCGTTATATTAAAGTGCAAGCCCTCTAAACCCGTAGAAAAAAAAATGATGGCGCACTAGTCTTCCATAACACTGTTTATTGCGCATCAGTCTCTGTTTTGATACCAGGGAGGTCAGGGCGCCGTGACGTCACGATAGACTGGTTCGCTCTGTTCCGGCGACGCTACGGCTGCTACACGCAAATGCAGCCAGAAAAGAATTCGCGCAGCACTCTTACTAAGCATTTCTTTTTGTTGAATGAGCAACGTCATCACGTCAAGCCTAATCGGTGCACGACTTCGGCAAAGTTTCCTACGTGTCATGACGTCACGATAACATCGATGACGCCATGGTCTGGCATATCGAGACCCAACTTTAGCAGTAACAAACTTCAACATCTTACAAGTGTTTCCCCAACTTTCATAGTTATCATTTTACGTGCCAGGAATGCGTAGTAGTTTCTACAACTCGCAAGATACGCGGCAGTGCTACTATAAACGACACTCCCCGCCTAAGCGTAACCGCTCCGGCAAGCCCGTTTGTGCGAAAGCCGCGCGAATGGATTCAACCCGGGCGTGGGCTACCTGAAGAGGTCGCTACATTGTAGCAAGAAGAGACGACCCCAATTTGCATTCCTTCCTCCGCGTTCTTTCGGCATGCACCACTCTCGCAAACTGCGGAGGACGCCTCGAGGCAAGCGGCAGCGACTCTCCGAGCCAAGCTGTCAGCCAGGAACAGGAGCTGGTAGTACTAAACAGAAGTCTTACTCTGCAGACTAATTACAAAGTAAGAAGGTATATTAGATTAAACCAAAATTTACGGAGTCATGCAGACTCCTTCATCAGGGGTGACTTCTAAACATCAGCTAGTTCTGTTGAAACATCAGCTAATAAGGTTTATTAGATCTAACCACATCTTTCGGGGAGTCATTAAGACTCCTTCATCAGGTGTGATTTCTAAGCACCAACTGAGAAGGTTTATTAGACTAACCCAACTTTTCGGAGTCATTCCGACTCTCCCATCAGGGGTGCTCTAAAAACGTTTACACCCTTTGGGGCGTATATTTGCCAAAAAACAATAATAATCTGTCTTGACCGCATTTCCTTTCTTGAAAACGCCGCGCTGGTTACTTTCCTGTCGAGAATGCTGTCATGCTGACAACGCGCATGCCGTTCGTCACTTGGAAGTACCGGGCTCGCAGCGTTAAACAAATGAAATGCGGGCAGGAGAGATGATTACTGTCGTGGCAAATATACACCCCAAAGAGTGCAACGGTTTCTAGAGTGATTTTGGGAAGCTGCAGCAGCGTTCTACAGATCCGGCCTGCGACTCTGGCGCCGCATTGCCGAATTCATCTTGTAAACTCTGTACGCGGCGCCGCTACGACCTCTCTGATTGGCTCAAAACGACAGCACGGCGGAACTTGCCAGGTGTCTATAACGTAGCAACTCAAGTCACTGGCCAGCGCCAAAAAGAAAACACACACGTTTGTCGTTGCGCGGATATGTACGGGTTGCTTGTTACAAATTTCCCTGTAAAGTATCTTTAAACGTCAAAGCGGGCATTAATGCATTGGTCTAACTTGTTTTACTGATAATTTCTAATCAGAACATTAGTACAGATCTCCAAACGTAAATGTGCTTTTGACACTGGTTACTGGCCTGCTTCAATAACAATTTCAAAATATAAGGATACCCTGTACAGGCTCCGTGATTGTGAAAAAATGGTGCTGTCCAGATTCCGAAACGTTCGCGTGGGTGCTGGTTTCACCTATTTTATAAATAACTTTGAAGCGAAGTGTCTGTACTAGCCAACCAACTAGCCAAGTGAGCCATCCTGCTAAGGTCTGTACATATCCCTTGTACATATTGTGAACAATGGATCTATAGAGATACCGAAACGTCATAGTGGTCATCCTGCTGGTAAGTGGCTTGTTGTACTAATACTTTCGAAGCAAGAGATTTTTCACAGATCCCTGTCCCGGATACATTTGTACAGATCACTCGATTGTTAACGAGGGATGTGCACAGATCCCCCAAAACGGCAATATATGTTTTTCGTACATTGGTCAGAGACTTACTTTTCTAGACTTTTTTACCTAAGCAGTGCTCTACGTAACCCTTGAATACAGAAATCGAAATTGGAAGGAAGTTCCGTAAATATGGAAACAAAGGCCGTGGCTTCCCGCTAAAACGCCCGTCTCGGCTGCGGGAGGTCGCGAATTCGATACCCACCGCTATAAACGGGCGATGGCGCTCTGCGCTACTCGCTCATGCTTATCTTCAGAGGAGAACCACTCGTGCTCCAAGACAACTTAGCGCAGGCCTAACGACAGTTATCGTTTACAAAGTCGGTGATGTAGTACTGCACGTTTTGCACACAGCGAACACAAATTGATGTCTGTCCTCGCTTTGCGATTCCCACTGACACACACAGTGCAATTGATGGTGGTCTACTGCGCATCACCGTCACTTGCACTTCGCTCCTCGAAGAGGCGGGACGTGTGTCGCGTGAGCTCCTGAACCGGCACTACGCCATGCGGTGAACGCGCTCTTATAAATCGCGTATCTGGGACCTCAAAAGAGGTGCGACCTAATGCTGACGCATTTCTCTCCCCCATTTACCGTTAGATCGCCACTTAATTCTTCATTTCCATCGGCATAGCCTCCCCATTTATCACAACAATGTCCGCCCGGTTCGCTTTCCTGCTTCCATCACCACCTGTCGCGTTTCCATAATCGCGCGGCAGCGTTTTTTTTCCTCGTGGAAAGCGGCAGAGTGTTTGTTCCCAGTCATCCTCGCCACAAGGAGAAGAAAGTGACGCGGGGGTCGACCTTGAACGCGTCAGAAAAGAAAAATACGCGATCGGACATAGCGGCAGCGAAGGGCCTGTACCTCACGAGGACGTACGGACACTCACTCTCTCCCAGCGCTGCTTGGCTGTCCGTCACCTCTGTCGTGGAAACTCCTCCTAGGACTCGCCGGCGCGTTCACGGTCACACAAACGTCACCGGCGTTTTTGCTGGCTTGGCGCTGTCACTCAGCTTCGCTTTCATTCACGGTGGCTCCAGCTGGCGGCGGCAGCGGAACACCAGAAGGTGGATGGCGGGGGTTTATAGGCACGTAAGCCTGTTCGCGACCGTACTACCGTTTGCAAAATGGCGAAGAACACGGTCACTGAACAGAACTAATCGTGACCATTGCGCCGCGGCCGAAGATGTACATCCACCAGTGAAGTAGAACGCAACATTGCAGCAAAATTGCTGCAAATCGCACATTGCAGCACACAACATTGCTGCAATGTTGCAACAATGTTGGAGCAACGTTGCGTTCTACTTCACTGGTGGACGTACGTTTTCGGCCACGGATTGTTCCAACATTGTGGCTTTGTGTTTGTGTGGTTGAGCTATGTGCCACGAGGTGGCTGTACCGTGCTGGCCACTCCCTCTTGCGCTCTCGCTGACCCGCTCGATTCTGCCAGCGTTAGCGGAATACGGCACAGGCTAAAACTATTATGACCGTCCATAGTGTTCCCCCACAGCAGCACCACCGGACCATTACTAGAAAAATTTAGGCTGTCTATATGTTAGTAGTGATTAGCTTATGAATTTTATAGACTTTGTACAGACTAATTATTGGACTAGCACATAGACAGTATATGAACTTATGACCTTAGACTTCTTACCAACTACAATCTATAAAGTGTCCATAGAAAATATCTATAGGCACTGAAGAGTGGGAATACGCATAAAGGCATACTTTTCATCGACGGTTTTCTATACATGGTCTAAGGTGGAGATTAAACAAAAATACACATTTCTTTTGAGACAGTTACAATCGAGGTTACGAGACGGCGGCGCCAGAGCCGCGGCTCACGTCAACGTCCCGGGTATACGTCTCAAACATTTATGCAATGGCAGCCTAAATTTCGGCTGCCGCTTATACGTGTGTTCTACGGAGTGGGTGGCGGTGGTGGTGTAGGTAGGTCCGAATAATCGAGAGGTCCCGAAAAATTGCGAAATGCGCAGGAAGCCAACCTTACTGACAGGGTTGGGCTTTTCAAGTAAGCAAACCACGCACTACGAAGCATAAAACCGACGGCCGGCTCTGGACCGACTATTCAACTGCTTTCACGGCCAGAGATAACTGCACATGATCGTCAACGAACAAAAGGCTCAACGTGGCAAGCTTCGCGAACTTTTCGGGCGCCAGAGCGGCTCGGATACGAGGTACAGTGAAGCCCGTGACATCACACTGACGCACCGAAGCCGTCAGACATCCGGCGCGAAATTCCAAGGAAATAAATTTGGTTAGCGGCTTTTATTGATGTATTTATTGCTACAACGTCCATGACGCAAATAGCTTCCGTCGTTCAATTACAGCTACTCACCCTTTGCCTTTTTCTCTCAGCTCCCCCCCACCTTCGCTGACCGCCCGTTCAAGTGTGGGTACGATAGAGATATGCATGTATAAATGCGAGGGTAAATGCCTCAGGGCATACAGGGGTATGGGATACGGGCGAATAAGGAAGATTAAATGAGTGAAAGAAGATTTAGCGGATCTAATGAAGTCCAAGAGTGACGTGGTTTTTGCGTCCACGCATTGTAATCGCTAGGATTATGCGGCGCAGATGTATATCTAGACAGTTGCAGCGAAAAATCAGCAGCATTTCCTTTACGTTCGTTTCCTCCCGTTTCAGTTGAAATAAACGACCAGTTACTACTTTACCGCTACTACCACATACTCTCTACCAGTAATCGGCCTTTTCCAGCCAAATGCACAAAGATGCGGTTGTCGAAAGGACATTTTTTTACATCTTTATAAAATCGATCAAAGTGTTTCTCCCGAGTGCCCTTCTCTTTAAACGCGCCGAGCAGCAGCAGCAGCAGCAGCAGCAGGCAGCCGCTCCACCGCGGGCCAGAAGGAAGAGGAGGAGGCCCCAGCGCTCGCGTGCATTTTCTGTCAAGGCCACGTGGTCGTCGGCGCACTACCCGCGCGTGCGCCTGGAGCCGATCCGATAACTACCCATGCCTCGCTTTTTTATCCAGTCGCCGTCGTCACCATCGCCGTCGCGCAACCAACCAACCAACCAACCGACCGACAGAACCGACGGACCTTGCTCGTCGGGGCGCGCGAGGCCGATTTCGCTTTTACCCCCTCCCCCCTCCTCCTCGCCCCGTTCGCGAGCGGCTCCGTTTCGAACGGGAAAGCGGAAAACACAAGAGGCCTCCGAGCGGGGTGACCGCGCACGCCCGAGGTGTAGGTCCCTGAATTAGCGCACGTGGGTTTTGCGTACCGCAGGCGGCGGCGGCCGTATTATTCTGGGCATAAAAGGGTCGCAATAAGTTTTGGTCTCGTTAACAACATGCGCTAGTGGTACAGGGTGCCCCAGCTACACTCTTAAGCAAAATTACACCCCTTTGCCACACAACGATAATCGTCACCTGTCTTGTCCGCATTTCCTTTAACACTGCGAGCCCGGTACTTTCCAGCGACGAACGGCATGCGCATTATCAGCATGACATAGCATTCCGAACACGAAAGCAGCGGGCACGGCGTTTTCAAGAAAGGAAACGCAAGCAAGGCAGATGACGATTATTGTTGTGTGGCAGATACACCCCAAAGAGTGTAACTTTGCCGAAGAGTGGAACGTTAGCCAAGCTGTTCAACGAAAACGAGATTTAAAAAAAAGAAACACGTTGCCCGATACGATCCGAAGACGTACGGTGTTTAGTCGTCAGGCTAGCGACGACGAATCATCGCACGTTTTCAAAACTATTTTGCACCACGTTTCCTAAATCTTATTTTTTCGCTCGATTGCTCGGCTAGGCTGGGACACCCCCCATATAGTCTTGTTGAGTGTCTTATTTTACGTGCACTGGTCCGTGAAACATGCCTGACGTCTGCTGTGTCATACGTGCCTCCGAGATACTTGCAAGAACTTGACTCGCGATATCAAGTTACATAATTAACGTTCGCATTGTGAGTGCCATTTTATCTCAAATCATTTTTTTGCTTGCGACCAGGGACAGGTTCGTGATACCCCTTGTCTGAAGCCTACACTGTCATAGGTGCCCCCGAGAAACTTGCGAGAATTTCACTCGCGACAGAAAAATTGCCGCTTACATTTGCGCGTGTCATTTTGTCCGAAATTCATGTGAGCCACATTTATTATGCGCGAAGTGACCGCGTAGGCTCAAGGCAGGTGGACTGACGAAGCGTGGCCTCAGAGATCGCACCGGCTGCGATCTTGATATTGACAGTATGAAAAGCTCTAACTTTAGCATATTAGAACAGATTGAGTCTAAAACGCCTATCTTTTTGCCTATAGCGCATATTAGGTCTACTCTAAAAACAGTTGCACCTTTTGGGGTGTATATCTGCCACACAACAATAATCATCTGTCTTGCTTGCGTTTCCTTTCTTGAAAACACTGCGCTCGATACTTTCCTGTCGAGAATGATCTGTCATGCTGATAATGCGCATGCCGTTGGTGACTTTGAAGTACCGGGCTCGCAACGTTAAAGAAAGGAAATACGGGCAAGACAGATGACGGTTAGTGTTTTGTGGCAGATATACACCCCAAAGGGTGTAAACGTTCTTTAGAGTAGTCTCAAACCCTTCCACTTTAGTGCAAAAGAGTATATTGAGTCTAAAATGCTCTAACTTTAGCAAACAAGCATTTATACAGATAGTCGAAAGCGCTTTATTATATATATAATAAAATGAGTCAAATTATTCATTCTTACACCTTGCTGTAATACGTACTTCTGCAAAGCACTCTGATTTTAGCCCATTATATATGGGCAGCCAATAACGCTCTAATTGAGCAAACATTAGTAGAGTGTCGTTGTCTAAAATGCTATAATCGTACATATAACACATGGACCGACTCAAAAGCTCTAACTTCGGCATATAAATATTTGACAATCTAAATCACTGCAATTTCATCATATGACTATATTGAGTCTAAAATGATCAGCTCTAGGCACATAAGTGCGCAGCGATGGTTTAACACGCTCTTAATTCTCACCTATAAAGGCAGCAACATTAAGCCACACTAATTTGAGCAAATATGGGTATAGTGAAATTCTATAGCGCTCTAATGTTAGCGTAGCACCGACGTACTAGTCAGACGCATAACGGGACACCGAAAATCGCTATGCCAAATACCGTAGATGGGCGGAGCATCTTGTGACATTTGTGTTCAAACGTGCTCAAACAAGACATGTCGCAGGCTGTGCCTAAGGTTGAGACGCCCTGAGAAGACAAGTCTCCTTGTCGAAACGTTGGCCACTTCGTCTCCCTTCTCCTGTGTGTACCATCTAAGTCTTGCCTTACGAGCATTCCAACGCACATAACCTCATCTGACAGTATTCCGCCTACCTGCTGGAGAAAGCGCGCCGGGGGCGACATAATCGCTACTAAAGTTATTTTCGCACAACATATTTATCTCTTTTTTCGACCAACGCAGAAATCTGGCGCTTTGTGCTCCATCTCATCGCCGTGGCATATCACTAAGCGTTGCAGTTCTCGGATACGTCTTCCGACAAACATCGGCGTCAAGCAGTATACGCCTCGGGCATGCTGAAATTCTGCACGATACTCTGTACAAACACGAGAACAAAGTTCGCAGTACAAGCCAAACTTATGACACGCTCGAAGAGCCCCCGAGAATGCAGTTACGCGGAACAGAGCAGACGTCAGCTCGCGTCGTCGAGAGCAGACGGCTGCGGGGGAAGCCATCTGCCACCGCGGCAAGCCGTTGGCGGAAGCATCTGCCGTCGCCGTTGTAAATCGCGCCTTTTGCAAGCCAGCAAGCAAGAGCCGAGAAAGGAGGTGCAACGCGTTTTCGTGCAGTTATTTCGTTCACGTCGACATGGCGATGCGGCAAGCGCGTGTAGTCGTGCTTTTTTTTTTTTTTTTTTAATGCGAGCCTCTGCGCACAGAGGCTATTATTGTTGTTCTCGTCTTCGTCGTCTGCGTGCCGTCGTTCTTCTTCGGTCGGGAGCAGACGACGCGGTGCAACCCGCCGATTAAAGCGCCGTCTGCGCGACGCAAGCCGAGTTTCAACACAGTAACGGATGCCTTCGTCCTATGGTAAGAATAAGTAGGACGATGATTACGAATTCGCTCGGCGTATAAATAAGTGCACCGATCGATACAGTTCAAGAATTAGTTCTGTAAGAAAGACAAAGGTCTTGCTTCAAAGGGCGTGTTCGGAACCATATAATTTACTAATTGTAATAATTTGCCAGCGGGAAACCTACGGGAGCAGCCAGTATGGTTCATTAGCGAACGTGAAAATGACGAGAAGCATACATGGTTTTGCCTAAACTTCGCGCTCCTGGCTTCGATCGGCTTTGTGATATAGAAAAAAAAATTAATTTTCAGCAAAATATTGCGTTATAAGCAACAAATGGCAAATAACATGCGTGTCCGCAGTAATAAGCCTTTATAAAAATACGACTAATAGGAAATTCAGATCATAAAGCGACGTAATTAACGCGACAAGAACGTCTTAAGCAACACGCGCGGAATATTACACAAATACATGTATCAAATGCGTAAGCATTTCTATGACTACCGGACGAGGAAACCCGCCTGTCACGTAAGACGAATCGCTGAATTAATGTATAAAACAAAATAAATTCGGAAGGAAAAACATTGACGGTGGCGAGTTTCGAACCCACGACCCCACGCTTGCAGAAGGTGAATATGTCTGAACTGTCAATGTGTTGTACCGGCCGTACAAAACAAACGTCAATGGAGAACAGTTTCTATAAAGGCTTTGTTGAAAGATTTGGTGTTGGTGAAATAAAAGCCATATCTAAGACTACATGTAGAGCTTACAGGGAGCATTGTAGACATCAGGAAAATTCGGACTTACGCGAAACTTCAATGCCAAGCACCCCACATAACCTATGCGTTTCGGTGGTAGCCGGATGCGCCTTCCGTAGGGAGCGTTCCTTCACCGACCGAAACGTCACCGATATCTGAGGGCTCATGCGCTTGAAGTGGCACAACACACACATAAGCAGTCATTGGTTTGATAAGGAGTGATGGGGGGTTATACGGGTCTCATTACGGTTGATAATGGTTCGACGCAGATGGATAAAGTGCTAAAGAGCGATAAGGGCTTATAATGGTCAGGGCAAGTCTGGTAAGGTTTGTAAAAAACCGATAAGAGTTTATAAGGGTTGGCTCACGTCCGATAGGGTTGATAAGGATCGGATAGTTTCATAACACTGATAATGACATCGGGCTGCGGGGAGATGAGCGAGTGACACAATCCTTACGCATATTTGGACAACTCCCAAAGGAGTCACTGTGTGAATTTTTTTAACCCATCATTCCCACGGTACCGAACGATCGCAGTGCCAGTTCCCTGTGGTGATTTTTGAAAGGAAAGTCTATGGCAAAAAAAAAAAAGCAAGACGGTCTTGTCGTCTGCTTCATTCATGCGCGTTGCAGAAGTTCCAAAGATCCTCTAAAATGAGACTCAAGGTGACGCGCCCGAAAAATGCGGCATCACACTTCTTTTTTTGCTTTCAAGGCGAGCTCTTGCCTAGAGGGCAAGGACGATCCCAATACCCCCACTTCCAAACGTCGCGAGGCCAGCGGTAAAAAGAAAAAATAGGATGCGCCATACAGAAACGACAAAGAAACAGAAGACGCGAGAGAAAGGTCACCGACTGCCGCGACGAAAACACGCAACAGGTCACCGCCTTCGCCTCTAAGCATCTTCCTCCTCTCCTAAACAAAGCGCGACAGAACAAAACGAGAGAGCGAACGAAAAAAGAAAAATGCCCGCGGAGGCAGACGCGTAACGGGACCACGAAGGAAGCAGCACAGTTTGAAAGAAAGCAGAGCACCGAAGCCCCGCGAGCTGAATGAAGGAGACAGAGTGAAGGCAGAGAGAGAGAGAAGTAAGCACAGCAGACGACGTGAGAGCGAACGACGATATCGAGGGGAAAAGAAAGTGCGAAAGTACGAGTGAAAGAGGCACAACTGCCAAGCCACGCGGAAGTGGGTTGCGAAAAGGAGAGAGCGCGCGAGTACGAGTGAAAAAGGCACAACGGTCAAGTCACGCGGAAGGAAGGAAGTGGGGTGAGGGACGAAAGAGGAGAGAGTTGGCCGGATATCGGGTGAGGAGGACGCCAGAAGGAAGGGAAGAGTGGATGCCACGTCAAATAGAGGGGAGGGCCGCATCCCCCTACGCTAACCGACGACCCTGTGAGGCGACTGCCCGGTGGGCCGGTCGGTTGGTCGCCGGCCGGCGTGTCAGCGTGCGTTTGTTGCCGCGGTGACGCTGGTGAACGAACTTGTACGGAAAGGAGCGTGGGGGAGAAGGAACGGGTTAGCGGAAGGCGGGGAAAGAATGCAAACGAAGCGAGGGCGCCGGAAAGGCACGCGAAGAACCGTTACGCGGGCACGCGGCTTTCACACATTACGCGCTACCGGCGTCTGGCGAAGCTTCCGTTTCCGAGAACCGGAAGAAACGATACGTCCAGTCGACAAGCCTCACCTCACGTTAGTTGCTTCGAATTCACCGAGCACAATTGAAGAATGACAAAAATTAAGGCGAGAAAGACCTGCAAGTTGTCCGGCTTGCTGTTTTGAAGAATGGCCTAACTGGTGATCGAGATGTACGAATCAGTGTGACCTACAGAATTCTACGAGAACTGCAACAAGAGAGCACGCTATTATAGAATGAATAGAACTTCTGCTAACATTTACCTGTGTTTACCATTAGCCAGGAAGTAGTTAGTGCCTCGTCAATGCAACGGGTGTCACCAGAAGACCTTGTCTTTCCCATGTATAATTAGGAGGCATTGCGCTATCTTCATTGCAACAACATTCCATCGTGAAGAAAGGTACTGATGTAGGCACTCCTGTAACGTCACGACTGCGAGCATTTTGAAGTGGTTCACTCATAGAGGATCCTATCTTAATACTGCAGCAAATGCCAAAAAGAAAGGCAAAAATTATTTATGTTTTATGTTCTCACCTATTACACGCAGTTAAGGGGGGAACAAATATGGATTGAGACCGCGAGACTGGTAAACCATAAAGACCCAGCACAGTTAAATACAGCAGCTTAAAAGCTCTTCATGCTGTGCGCAAGACAATGCAATCTAGAAATTGTATTTTTGAGGTCTAGTATGCATAAAAGGCGGCGTGGTAAATGGGGCTAATGTACCAACATGCTTTACACCCTCCCAAACCAATCTTCACAATCTTCATTAAGGCACGGTTTCATTTCTCACGTGTCTCTCGAGTACAGACTGTCTATGGCTGTTTCCCAGCTGCTTTTCAAAAAGCAAGCACCCAACTACTACAAAGGCACAGCAAGAACAGCTATTACTGCAAAATAAGCCACCAAGATGTTAAACTTGCATACCGGAACATGAAACTTCTTGACGTTTATTAAAGTGCTGATACTGAAGCCAACTCATCGACAAAGTGCAAACACTGAAGCCAGATATCCAGCTATGCTTCTCAACACCACACTAAATAATCAGAACAGCCAGTGTCTACTATTGTCACACCACACCCTTCTGAATACAAAAAAAAAAATGCCCAACACTTTGTCAAATGAACGGCCAACACTTTGTCAAATGAACGGCAACAGCGGAAAGCTATGTGGGAACGGAGACAAATCAGCTGCCCCAGCTGGCACTATCACTTTACCCCCTGCACTAGAGATAAGATGACGTCCAGCAGACTTCGCAGATGCGGAAACACAGGGCGAGCATTCACTACAATCAGGCCACTGGTGACATCTGCGTGAGAGTGTGAGCACCCAGAAACACCTGCTGCTGTAATTCAGGTGGGTGAGACCCATACACCTCACTGTAACATAGGCACTACTTAGACAGAAGGCAGGGCTGTCGGCAAAGCGATATGACAAACCGCTTTTGTGCTTTGAAGCACTCCTAGTACGAGGAGGCTCTCTAAACGTTTTGCCTTTCCCTTCCTGAGGCACTGCATTTTGCTGAGCTGAGCAGCTGGCCATACAGAAAAGAAAAAGTAAACAAAGTGCTGCATACAGCGATTCACTGACTTCACAGGGCTGCAAGGCTGCATATGGCAAGAGATATGGGACGGTTTCCACAGACCCCCAAACTTCCAAGAGATGTTCATTATGTGCATCGGTTGCTGAAAGTGATGAAGAGCCATAAACACCATCTGCACAAGTCTATCAAGCATTGCATGAAAAAGTAAAAAAAAAAAGGCTTCTCTGAATGCAACACCTGCAGGTTGTACATAGCCAGGATGCGCCTAGCTCAGCAAGCTTGCTTTTTTTTTTTTCTTGGCAGCAGAGTTGGTTCTATACGTTTCCCTGAAACGTCTTCCCACGTTGAAATATAAGTTGCACGGCAAGTGTGACAAGTCCAAATGTGTTCCTGTCATGATCGGAATGACATTTCTGCCGGACTCAATCATTTCATTTTGTTGTTTCTTTCGTGCTGACACGGAGTAACTACCATCAATTTCCCAACACCTGCAAGAAACGTTTTCTGGCTACGAAGGCAGACAAAGCTACAGGGTATGGAAAATCTGCAGACATACTGTCGTGCCGTTAGCACAGACGAGTTTGGTGACACAACAGGGCTCTCCTGCGTGTTTACTGTCAAGCCTATTCACTTTTGTCACAGTGGCCATGAGTAGCATTGGCTAACGAGACTCCCACGGCTAGGTCAGGTACACATAATGCAAACACCCAAAAAAGTAAATGGGGGGGGCAGTCACAACAATAACTGAACAAGTACAGCATTGCATGCACTATGTGCAATGGCTTAGCTTCCATTGGAGGCAAATTGTCTTTTTACATTGAAGCTGTACATGGCTAGTTTCCAGCGGATCGATGGCCGTAATCCAAAAACCGTGGCTGATGCCGAAGACAGCGCAATACCAGGCTGGACCGCAGCAGAGGTGAAGCAGGTTTCAATAACTCCGCAAAATTGCAAAAATTAGTTTACTATCTTGGGTCCAAAAACAATCCATATCAGATATTAAGCCGACAAGCACAGACACTACACTTTGACCCGCACCGGCCATGTTTACGTTCGCACCGCCCTCTCTCTGTCGGCATTTGAAGCACTTGCATATATCCTTTCCTTTCCTTCCACTCTCCCGCGGTGGCCATCCCATCAAAATGTCACACGTGTCTAATTTCATCCGGCTCCTTGGAGTGGCAGTCCCCTCGTTCACCCAAATGTATATAAAGATCACAATAAATGAGTCCATACTTGTGCTCGAAATTCCGTGTCACGTCTGTGTTATATGCTAAACAGCTTCGTTGGTCATCCACCTTCACAGAGTGGAATGGCTAATGTTTTTTCCCCACTTTCAAATCATGTTTCCTTACTAACACGATAGCATTAAGGGCCCTGTGTCGCAGAAAATCTGGCAGTGGCATCCCACATCGATCGTCGTGCAAGCGAAAATTCATTCTGAACCACGCATACCCAACCACGCAGGTCCTCCATGTAGCGCAAAGATGTTGCTGAACTAAGTGAATTTCTCAAAGCAAAATGCATCAGAAAAATCCTGAAGTACGACTTGCACACAACTTACAGACATGATAGCGTTGGATTGTAATTTGAATATACAAGAAAACATAATTCTGTCAGGCGAAAACTCGCCGTCGTGCACAGCATTTCACGGTAAACATTACAGTTACATAAGCTGCAGTTGCCGGGAAGGTTGAGAAACAGTCAGGGATCTTAGAATGCTATCACACGTTCCACTCTTAAAGGCGAAGTTTAAGCATCCTCTAAATTTTTCTTTCTACATCTCTAATTTAAAAAAAGCTAAGTTAATTACACCCTGTATTACTTTCATAGAATTAATAACAAAAGATCAAGACACTCAATACTTCTCACTTAAATAGCTTAAGTGTTGCACACTCTTTGCCTTATCTGTTTGAACAGCCATTTGTTCCTCAATCTTGTAACAAGTCTCTGAGGCCGGCTGAGATACAGGCCAGCTACAAGCAGCGGATGTCATTTTGCTTTGAGAAAACACACGCAGCAATCCTGCACATGCCAGAAACTTGGAAGATCCAAACAAAACAATTACTATTACTATAAAACGCACAAACTGAACTACTAATGTCAAGCCTCTCTTCAAATTGTGCAGAGCAATGAATAAAAGAAGCCTTTTATCCCCCACTTCTCTCATTACAGAATGTGAACAAAGTTTGTGGGACTATTTCCAGCGCTAGTGCTACATGGGCCTTTGTTTATGTAGCGCTACTTTCATAGTCTGCAAGCATAAAAAAAAACTCCCATACGAGTTGGATCACAGAAGCTTCTGCTGATGTGTCTGAATAAATAGATATCTGCATCCCCCTTGAAATGGGGTGGCGGCTGATGCAACCAAGCTCGTCATTTTTACTCCACTGTTGCATTTATATCGGCCCTGACAATATGCAATTCGTCTTAACGCACCAGTGATTCCTAAATTAATTGATCGCCCTGAGAAGTAACATGATTGCGTACTGCACGAGACCACCTATATCCTGCCAATACTCCAGTTGTCTTTTACTATTACAAACCAGTTCCAGATTCAGTCCTACAATCTAAAGCCAAAGTCTCAAGCAGAGTAACTAGGTGTTCATTGACGTCTGGATGGATACTTCGACAAGCTACCAAAATATACTGTGTGGTTGCAGCGCCACTCCCACATGAGTGCGTGTAGAGACAGCATTGGCAAATGTTATCCTCTAACACTATGTTCGTAGACATCCGTATTGTTCTTCAAACATTAGCGCACTGACATTTGAATTTCCTTTCTTCCTATTTCCTTATTTTCTGTTTGGGATGTTTGCCACCTATGTGTGGTGCCAGAATTAACACCCTTGTCAGATGGAAAGGTTTAGAGACACTAGATGAACAATGCACTCGAAACCAAGTGCGTTTGTCAAACCCATTTTGCTGAGTAAAAGTGCGTAATAGTGAACGCAGAGTCGGCAAATTCTGGAACCTATGTTATGTGATTCCAAATGTGATAAGTGTTCCTGCTTATGGAAACTGCCATTTTTTCTTGTGCCAAGGAAAGCTGCCTCAATTTCAGGCACCAAAGCATCGGCATTTTCGGTACCTGCAATCTGCAGCACATTTTTCGGGTGTTAGATGCAATGCTGTCTTCGCTCACGACCTTCGATTATGTTAATGTTATGCCGCAAATATTGCATAAAATGAAGAATACAAGATGCACTGGCTGATTTACCTACTGACACTGCCATCAATTCCAAATGGTACTTTCCTTTCCCATCTAGCAGCATTCCGCCAAAATGACACTTAGTTCAGCAAAGTGCACAGCACTTTTTCAAAGTTTGCACGTCTAAGAGGAGTACAAATGTGGCATGCATATTATATATATTTTATTCAGACAACAAGCAGCGTTAAAGACTTAATATGAAGTGCATGACTCGTACCGAAGTTCTACTGACCACCAAGTGAGCTGTAATTAAGTGGACTATTTTATGTTTAATTCGATAAGGAACATGACTTGTCACTGTATAATGGTACTGTGAATCTCATCAGGGATCATAAAAGGAAAGAAACAGAAATTATGGTTACAGATACTGATATAGTCAAACACATGGAAACAGAACAATTACTGATCGTGATGACATGCGAGTGACTTAATGCGCACACGGGAGCAGTTTGACGGAATAGAAATGAATGAAGAACTGAAGCAAAGTGCAGGAAGAAACAAATAAGGTAAGTTTCATGCTGTCAATTACTACATTGGGAAAGATTTGTTTTTGGAAGGCTTGGTGTTTATGTAGCTTCTAGATGCATAGGATAACTAGGAAACACTGCTCAGTCGACAGCGACACGTTTTCAACGTTTAACATGAGTAACAGCTGGACTACAAATTAAAGGAAGGAAGAATCGGGACAACTTTCTTGTTTAACATCAAAGATCTATTCTACGGTTATTTGATATATTTAAAACGAGTTTAACATCATAAGTGAGAAAAGAGAAAAGACGGGAAGACACGATGACATCGAGCCTGAATTTACTTTTATGCTTAGGAAACAAGCTGCGCGTTCAAGCAAAATCTGTCTTTACTTCAGTAGTTACATCAGAAACAAATGTCATGACCATATACATTCACAACTAAACCTAAATGACCTATGAGCAAATCCTTTCCACATATCATAAACACTGGTTTATGAAACACAACATGAGTTCAGAAAGGACAGAATATGAGTTATGTAATAAGGACTGTTGTTTCAATTAGGGAGCATAAAGATGTTCAGAACATTAACTCCAAATATGGAGCTCAAAACCACCAAGTCCAGATACTCATAGACGTCTAGCAGCCTCCACACATAATTTTACATTTACAAGACTTGTGGATGCGGCGCACAAAGCTCACAATAACAGATGTTACTTCCATTCTGAAACGTGAAGAAATGCCACCATTACTGCTCGCTGTAATTGATGCAGAATTTAGAAGGTTGAGAACTAGCATGATGTCTCAACATGGCCTCAAAAACCAGGGCAGCCATCTGCTGTACGGATGGCTGCCACTAAATATCCACTAACCATCAAGTGCTTGCGCCGTCTGCTTTGGTGCTATTCAAAGGCTGCTCATAATAAAACTGCACAATTATCAGCCCTGCAATTTTGCTAAGATAGCCTCCAATAGTAGTACTACTCAATGATAACAAATATGGCATAAACATTATCTTAGAGCAACGTGCCTTGACAGCAGTTTTAGCATCAGCAACTACGGTAGAAACTCGAGTAGGCTGCAATGATGGTATAATAAAATACCAGAAGGATCAATATAGAAAAAAATTTTCAATTTGTGTTCCAGACTGCTCTGCTATCCTTGATTTTTACAATGAAATGAAAAGAAGTAATGTAAAATTTTCTGGAACATGGAGACTCCTCATTATCTTGTGTCAGCAGTAGTTGTGGTTTGACTCTATTAGCTGTTCCATATTTCCACCCTTCGTGCTTTGAAATAATTGTGCGCAACCTTTTTTTTAAGATAACGAAGAAGACAAATTGCATTAGTTGTGTCCACAATGAGGAGCTTCAACACCCACAGAGTCTACACGGTTGACGAGGCTACCCACTGCACTCCATTGCAAGGACCTGTGTACAAGCTTAGCCCTACAATTTATTAGCAGACCTATCTCCTCAACAAATTTTCCTCGAGTGCTTGTTGGCCTGAAGGTGAAGTACTCTGTGCTGGTTTAGGAATGTGGAAATTCTGTAACCTAGGGGCCTACCACACATTTCAAACAAAAACTATTTTAGATAATGTTGGTGTTGTATGATGGTTCAACCAAAAGTGTGATGATGCTCACACAAGACACTAACCAGTAATCATAAAAACACAATGTAGCACATAGCAATGTGGCATAATCCTATAAAACAAAAAAACAATATGGTTTTCTCAGAAACAATGCTTCGCAGTTGCAAAAAAATGTGTTCTGGTCTAGAGGTCAAACCTGGGACCAATGCCTTTCAATGAGCGAGTCAGAATTATCCAAAAACTCAAAGCATAGTAATAGTGAATCACATATGGCTTTCCTTCATAGCTTCGTGCTGCAGTCAAATGGATGACAATTTTCCCTTTCATGAACATTCCTCCACCTTGCAGGCTTCCGCAGAGCTAATTTGGAAGATTTACAAACTCAACACATACGATGGGGTACCCAAAAGAAACTAGAATAACGCTGCGCTAGGTGTAGCTACCATAGTATGCATTTCTCTCACTAGGCGGTCATCACGCCACTGGTTGCAAGCTCACTGCACCCGGCGACTTCTCCCAGGAATGTTTCCTCTGTGTAGAGTTTTTTTTCGTAAACGTTGTTTCGCATGCTCATTTTTTGTGATGGCCGATTAAGTGATTCAGGTGCGGCTGTGAAATCTTTTTCCTTGCTCGGGAAAACTGCTGCACAAACTGTTGAGATGATAAAACACTGCTCACAAGGATGGTGCTATGGGAAAAACTCCAAGTGTACGAGTGGTTTTCTTAATTCAAAAAAAGGGGAAATGTGGATTCATAACAAACCTCGTTCTGGACGTCCGTAACTTGCGAATGGATGAAAAATGTAGAAAAAGTTTGTGCATTTGTGCTTAAAGACCGACAACCGACCACTGAAGAGTTGGAGAAGTTATCTTTTATCCATGGAACTCGGATCAGCGAACTTTAGAAGAATTGGGAATAAAAACTGTCACTGCAAAATTTGTGCCTCAAATTTTGACAGACGAGAAAAAGATTGTCGAGTGGAAACATGCCGTGCTTTAAAAGAACAGCTCCAAAGCAAATCACGAATTTTTTTTTCCAAGGTTGTTACTGGTGACAAGACATGGTGCTTTTCGTATGACCCAGAAACAAAACATCAATCAAGCCAGTGGAAGACGCCATTGTCAGCCTTGCCCCAAAAAAAGCACATAAAGTGAAGTCAAACATCCAGACCATGCTCATTTGTTTTCTGTTTTTGTTTTATGCGAGGGGGAGAGTGCATTCGGAGTTCGTTTCACTGAGTCAGACTGTTAATCTTTTTACTTAGATGTACTGAAGAGGTTGCAAAACAGTGTGACAAAAAAGGCCAGATTTTTTTTAAAGTCGGGGGACTGGGGGACTGTCGGGGGACAAAGACCACAAGCAACTGCAAACATTTATTCTTCATGGAACGTTACATATGTTTATGAAGTGCATTCATGAAGTGTTCATGTAACGACGATGAAAATTTCAGTAGTAGTTATATGTTGGTTCTATACGTTTCTGTTGCTGCTGCGTGGGATAATCTATATAATGGACAGGTCTGAAAAATCAGGCTATAGAAAGTCCGTGAGTGACTGTATTTGTATTCTTACGAAATAAGTCTTGCCCTAAATTAGTCTCAAATTAAAAATAGTAAAATTATTGGTGTCAATATGACAATTGCAAGCATGCTTTGAATCAAATATCAGACACTGTATGTTAAGATCATGAAAGTTGTCGGGCATGTTCATATCGCATATGGTGAACAATTAAAGAAAACAAGAAATCATCAAGTTATCAAGGATTCTGTAATTTACTTAAACTCTCAGAGGTGAAAAAAATCAAGCACCAAATTATCGCCCAAAAAACTTCACTACCAAAAAGTCATTATCCAGTTAACGGGGAGTCATTACCACAATATTTGCACAAAGCAAAGCATTTTTGCTATGTGGGCGATAAAGTTCATGGAAACGTTTTGCCAGTATTAAATGCTCTCGTGTAAACAATGACAGCAGACACATTACAAGGTCTTCTAAACAAATTCAGGGGCAATTCTTCAAATTACAAGGCATTAGGCAAATTCACAGCTAAATGGTGGTTCACAATACCCACTTGACAGGAAAGAAAGGTTTTTAATGTAGCAGTAAGACTATTAGTGGCAAACTTGGCAAATGTTCAACTTTGAAAACACTAAAAAGAAATGAGATCTCAACCGTTGCTGCCCATGCATGGCCTTTTTATACATTGGGGCACTGCGTGTCATTTCAGGCACCGCATGCGCCAATTGTGCGCTCCAAGATAGTGCACGAAAAGCCAAAAGCACAGATTAAAGTGATATTTCAAATGCATTGCACACACTTTGAAACACTACTTATTGGACCTGTGCTGTACGTTTGAGTAATCTGTGCGGTGTCTTAGTAAAACGAGTTGGAGCACGTGTTTGCTATGAAGTGTCAGCATCTTTCCATGCGACCAGTTCACGTCTTTCATTGTTTTTCAGAATGTCTTATACTGGGCACATTTCTAACGTGACAGCGTTAAGGGAACCGGGTCGCAGAAAATCTGGTGTGTCAGCAGACTTGTCCATGAGCAAAAATTTCTGTATATATTGAGGTACATGCGGGTTATATCGCCACACCATTCTATCACTAAAGTTGCGCATACCTTGTCTTACATTCTTGGCAAACGTCATGAAACAAAACACTGACAGCACATGGCTTTTATGTTAAATCTTCTCAGACTTAGCTATTAAAAGTGCGAAATAATATCAGAAGCCTAAAATTGATGTGAAATTTTTTGGCACGGCTGTGCATTACCTCCGGTATCGGCCCACACAAGAGGCCGAATTTCCACCAGAAAGTTCGCCTTCGTGTATCGCGCTTCCAAGTAAATGTTACGGTTACATAATCTGCAGTTGCCGGGAAGCGCGAGAAGCAGTCGGGGATCTTTGAATGTTCTCGCGTTTCATTCTTAAAATGAACCTGAAGTGTCCTACAATTTTTTCTACAGGTTGTTGGCTAAGTGCTTTCATAGTTTGCTAGACATGAAATAGTGGACGTCTGATGTTCCTGCAGAGAGCTCTCGTGTTAAGCTCGCATTCTGTAAACTGGAACAAGCTTGCTAAATAATTGAGAATTCTTAACCTGGCCTGCAACGCTGTGCTTTTCATACTTCTGAAGATGCAAGGTATGTGACGAAGCAATATTTTCAATGTAAAGAATGAGTGTTCGGCAAGTGTCGTTTATAGTAGTCAGTTGGCAGGTATTCTATGGCACAGTAAAGCTCCATGACAAAAGTACAATTTTTTAGAGCTACAGAGTGGGTTACCCAAGGCCGTGACAAAATGCTCAAGAATATTATGATCAAAGCTACCACAGTGAAAAAAGGCTTATAGTAGGCATTTCTTGCAGCGGCACACTTCTTATTCATGATGATATTGCAGGACATTACTGGAACAACTTGCAAATGTGTGTGGAGAATCATGAGAACTTAATTTCGCACTATGTCCTGTAGCTTTTTAACTGGCCAGTTACTATTAGGCCCAGCACGCTACATCGCAAGTTCGCTGTGACAGTGAACAGGTTATAGCATCCTGCTGTTATTGTCCTTAATTACTTGAAACATTCATTGTAGATGCATGGAAGTCAACAACTCTAAGTTTCGTAGTTTAATTGCGCATTAACTCCAAAGTGTACAAATTTCTAACTTGGAGACCCCTTCAATGGTGTCCCCAATAGCAAATGGTTCAGATTTCAGGTTAAAAACATGACAACTATTATTCAAAAGTGGAACGTCGAAACATGTACCAAACAAGCTTCAACAAGAGCTTCTTCTGAAAGGCTATGTGCCACACACAAGCTTTCCCATCATGCAGCCAGCCCAAGTTTAAGATATAACATGGATGAGTCATATCCCAACTTGTTAAAATTTCAACTAGGCAACACATCAAATCCGCGGAATTGAGGTTTGCAAACGACCACAAGAACAATCTCCACCAGTGACAACACTTTCCAACGAAGAGAGTATCGGGAAAACATCGCAAGGGTAAGATCGCAGTGCCTCTCTGGACAGCAGTACCGTGGGTCGACCCGGGTTCGCAAAAAAAAAAAAAAAAAAAAAAATTTCCGGACCGCACAGTAGACTATCTTGAAAGCGCGCGAAGACCGCTACGAACACGCCGGGAACTAACTTACGACGACGCTATAGCCGGCAAGTGAACACATACGCACGCTGTGCAACCCCCCCCCCACACTTCCCCTCCCCCCGCCTGTCCCAACCTCCTCTCCACCGAGTTTGAATGGGATCAGAGGCGCGCGTGCGAGGGTGTGTAAGCCCTCACGTGCTGTGCACCGAACAACTCGCGCGAGCACCGTTGTAAACACAGCGGCGTGCTGGCTGCGCTCTGGGCCCTAGTCGCCCCGATCGGCGCCGCAAGAAAAAAAAAAAAGAAACACAAAACACACACTCACCGGACGTAGATCTGCCGCAGAGCCAGCGATGCATTGGCGCACGCCTTGGGAAAGTTGAGTTTGTCGAGAATGTAATCCCACTTGAGTAGGTCGTTCACCTAAAAGGCAACAGACGACAACGTTTTTGCGACGGAGTGAGCAGGGGAAACGGACGACACTGATCAAGTTTCTCTACGACAGCCAACATTTGCGCCGCCGACAAACATCCAACGGCGACAAACACCCCCCCTGCAAAGTCGCTGCTTTTAACGCCTCGCGGGTGGCTTTCAGCGGACCCCCTCGAGTTGGCTGGCTTGCGACGCAGGCAAGCGAGCAATGCAAGCAGCAGCAGAGAGACCAGACATCCACGTTAGTCCTAGCGCACTCTCGGCTCGTCTTTGTTTCAAAAGAAGGTTAAAATTTTCTCAGGCCCGCCGAGTGGACGAACGACGCCCAGGCCGCTAGACCGATCGGCCGCGAAGCGACCGCAAGTCGGCCCAGGTGTCCGCAACGACGAGGCAGGGGCCAGCACCGATGTGCAGGCAGTCCCCCGTTCTTTACCCTCCCCCACCTGCCCCGATCGTCGCCGAGGCACACACACGGTCATTCAAACGTGCGCACGCCGAAAAGTCTGAGAAAAACGCGACCGCGAACGATGCACGCGGGGTCTAGGGGGACCGACCGAGGTGTCAAGCGCGACCGGTCCCAAACCCGCGTCGACCGCGCGAAGTTTTGGGAGGTAAATTCAAAAACCCCCGTCGGCCGCCCCTTACCTTCTGCCAGCCGCCGATCGCCGTCACGCTGTTGTAGAGGGCGAAAAGATCCACTTCGCGGCCGTTTATCCGGGGCGCATGACGGAACGGGCTCCTGCGATCGACGACCAAGAGGGTCAGGACCCGGTGTTTCCGAGCACCAAGCGCAGAAAGCACATAAACCCCGCAACCAAACTCTTTCCCCCACAATGGCTCGCGGAACGAACCACCATTCGGAAGCGAGCAAAAGATACTCACCCGCGGCTTTCGTGGAACTTTTGCAGCTCGAGCGTGAACGACGAGGAGTCCTTGGTGTAGTCCCCGGGCTCCTTGTGAAGCTTTTCCATGACTCCTCGGGGCGCGCGCAGCGGCGGCCGCTCGCACAAGCTAGCTCACCTGACGTTCATCGGGTGTGGGTTCCTTTGCGGGGGCCCTCCGCCGACTGGGAGCTAAGCCTCGTCCGAGGCGCGCCAATGCGCCGACGACACTTTCCCAGGGCTGATCCGCACGCAGCACCGCGCACGAATTTCGTTCGCCGACACGCTCACGATCACATCCCGGGACCCGAGCACCGCACATCCAGCACAGCAACGCGCGTCGTGCAAAAAAAAATAGCCACCACTATCACTCCGGAGCCCAAAACGTCACAAGGTTAGAAAACGGCTTCAATAAAAAAAAAAGCTATCGATGTCATTACATACTCCTCGCCCCTCCCCCTTTTGCGCCCTCACTGGCCTCGCCTCCTCACCCACAACTATTGTCTCGGCTCTCTCAAGATGGCTGACGCCGCAACGCCGTCTCAGGTTGGGTTTCGTTATTGTTTTTGCTCATTTATTAGCTTACAGTTCATCAGGGATTGGCGCAGGCATTGCGAGCTGTTTGGGTACGTATCCGAAGCGATTTGGATGCCGGTGGCTTGGCGACGCTGTCGATTTTTTGCGAAAAATAAAGGTGAAACCACGGGCTGTATAGTGTGATTCATAGTAGTGTGTCCCGTCTCGCTCACTTCCTGTAATCTTGTTGATCGTGTTTCTTTTCCCTAATATGCTATTATGGTCGTGCACTATGATCGACGTTCCGCTCTAGCTTCGGAGCACTTATCTGCTTACTTTCTTAAATTTAAAGAATCAGGTGCGCTGGTGCAAACAAATCGTTACGTTGACGAGCCCTTGTATGAGTGGCGCCATCTTTTGTTATCAAGGAGTAATAGCGGTGTCAACCGGCCACTTTCGATCGCGATCGAGCCCGAAGCGCAATTGACTCCCTACCATGCTCCCTAGCTAGAGTGTACTAGACTACGGTGATACCTATGCTACGATCGAGTGGACCGAACGGCGCTCTCTTGCGCCGCGCGTGGAAAATTTTGTGAGGGCGCTGCGAGAGAACTGGATTGAGGCGGGGATGCGCTTCGCGGCATATTCAACGTAATTGCGCTGCAGGCCCTGAGACCGATTGTGTGCGTACGCTCCTGTAATAGTGCTTTATTTACATTGCAAATTTATAATGATACCTTTTTGCTACGTATACACATTTGAGGCATCGATTATACAACATGACGTCTTCAATTTTGCTCTCGTTGTCAAGTGCGTCGTCTGCTAGCGAGCGCGCGCTCGTTGCGCGGACGCTGGCGGACGCCCACTTTTCTCACAGAAAGTCTCTGCAGCAAGATTTTTTCTGCTTTTACTTGTATTGGCGCGCCCGCGACTCTTGTCGGCCGGCACTAATTGTAGTTTTAGCCAGGTGAACTGGTGTTTGTAACATTGTTTTCTAAATGTAACACGTAATTTTTGACACAGAGGCCGCCATCTGCAACATGAAGCTACGTAAGAAAATGTTATTGATATCGCGTCATTTGACGCGCGCTTCTTGGTGGAATATTGATCAGGGACAATGATAAAAAAAACAGTATTGCGGTGAAACAAACTAGGTTCATTAACTGCGTGGGGCGAAGAGATGCAGATGACCAATGCCCTTCTATAAGTAAATCTAAGGGTACATAGACACGTATATCCACGACATATATTCAAGCGAAAAATTATCAATTATTCTAAATGCACTGGTTGAAAAAAGTGAGAACTTCCCACCAAAAGAAGAGTGTTTCTTTTAAGAGCTGCACCAGCCCCAGGTGAACCAATCAAATTTCCGAGAAAAGGAATCAAGGCAATTATTGAACCTTAATGTGAACAACAGTGTTAGGGAAAAGGCACTGTCTGTGTACTCAGACTGAATCGGGGAGACCGGGAAGTCTTTACCAATGTAATCTCCGTGTCTTGTCTGGCGGTCTCCTTCAACGTGCCAGCAGGCGAGGTGAAGTAGAAACATATATAGTCTAATCGAATGGTATTTGCTATTCTGATGGTATTCGACTTCAGAATTTACTATTAAAAATTATTGAATAGCCGTTTTCGTTCCAGTGAAACGAATAACAGCACTTTTTGAAGTCTCGAATGTGAGGGGTCGATGCAAGTGAGGACTCTTATTCCGAATGACTGTGCTGCTGGAGAGTCGTGGCTGCAGCGCAGAGGCACACCAGTTCCTGAGATAAATAACGCGCGGGTGCTAATCGGTTCTGCCGAACAAGTTCCAAGCTGTCATTCACTATAAACACCCCGTTTTTGGACAGCCTGTAAATCTGCAAACTTGATTCAGGCAAGGAAAACATTTTCTTGGCAGTGTCACCATGTCTGCAAAACTGCAACCCACTAAAACTTGGTGCCCAATGTGGTACCACACTTATCTTTTCAACGAACACAGCTGGTTTACAAATATCCCTACGTGTATGTGAGACATGCCGTTCCTTGAAATGCTTCATTATTGCATGTCCTTATGATAGTGCACCGGATAACTGAAAGCAGCCGTTTATAACACAGAAGCTGCTTAGTTGAGCGGACGTACGGTCGGGAGCGGCATTACATTTAGGCATGAAATATAATGTAAGCATAAGATGTTTTTCTCAGAAATCAGAGTCGAGAATAATTTCTTTCGTTTACACTCCTCGACAAAAATCCGGAGGGCGCAGCTACCTTCTTTTCTTGTTTCTTTTTTAAATTAAACAAATTCTAGCGTTTTGCGTCTGGCGATATGATTATGAGGCACCCTGTTCAGTTCTCACCACCTGGGGTTCTTTAACGTGCACCTAAACATAAGTACACGAGTGTTTTTCCATCTCGTTCCCTTCGAATTCTGCGACATGGTTTGAACCCGTGAGCTCGAGTTTAGCAGGCGCAACGCCACATACACTATGTAGCCACTAATTAAACTACCACGCCGGTTTTTTTTTTGTTTTTTTTTGTACAGCCAAGCTGTTAAGAGGAAGCTTTAGCTCGGGTGCTCCTATCTAAATACGTGTAAAATGAGAATTCGTTTTTCTCGGCAACCACTACACCAAATATGACGAGGTTTGTTGCATTTAAAAGAAAAACTTAAAATCTAGTGACTGTTGGTTTCAAATTTTTGATTTAGCTAGGTCACCAATATTTTATTAAAAATTGGCGAACATCGAAAATTTTCAAGAACGAAACTACCAAGTTTACAACTCTGTAACTCAGTAACGAAAAATAATATCACAGTTCTGTGAATTGCATCTGATAGTACATCTAAAGCGGACAAAATTGATATGTTACACATGAATCTAAAAAATTTAGTAATATGGAAATACAACTTTTGCAGAACCCTTGTAATCAACGTAACAAATGCACGTAAGATGTAAAATGACGTATCGAATTTGTCCGCTTTAAAAGATCTAATGTATGCCGTTAACAGAACCGCGATATCTGTTCTTGATGCACATCTATTAATTAGTAAACTTCCTGCTTCTATTATTTTCAAACTGTCGTATATTTGAAAATCTTTTTAACAATATTCAGGCCTAAATCAAAATTCCGCTTCCAACAGTCACTAGAATCTAACTTTCTCTTTCAAATGCAACAAATTTCATTAAAATTAGTCCAGAGGTTATCTCAAAAAAACGTTTTTGCGTTTTACATGTATTTGAATAGGCCGCATCGGAGTTGGGCCTGCAGCTAAAGCTTCCTCTTAAGGGCTACTTCCACCACTATCGTGTCCGCGTGCAGGAAAAAATCCCGAAAATAGTGCAATGCCGGGCCGACCCGCGGCGGAGGTGCAGTTCGGGCCCAACTCTGACGTGGCCTATTCAAATACATGTAAAATGCAAAAACGTTTTTCTGAGATAGCTCCTGGACCGATTTTAATGAAATTCGTTGCATTTGAGAGAGAAAGTTAAATTCTAGTGACCGTTGGAAGTGGAATTTCGATTTATGACTTGAATTTTGTTAGAAAGATATTTAAATATTCGACAGTATGAAAAAAAATGGAAGCACGAAGTTTCCGAATTCATAGCTCTGCATTAAGAACAGATATCGCGGTTCTGTAAACGGCGTCCATTAGATCATTCAAAGCGGACAAATTCGATGTGTCATTTTACATCTTACGTGAATTTGTTACGTTGGTTACAAGGGTTCTGCAAAAGCTGTATTTCCATATTACTAAATCTTTTGAGATTAATGTGTAACATATCAATTTTGTCCGCCTTAGATGTACTATTAGATGCAATTCACAGAATTGTATGAACATTTTTCATTGTTGAGTTACAGAGTTGTGAACTTGATAGCTCCGTTTTTTGAAAATTTTATATTTTTGCCGATTTTTAATAAAAAGTTGAAGACCTAACTCAAAAATTCGCAACCAACAGTCACTATATTTTTAGCTTTTCTTTGAAATGCAACAAACCTCGTCAAATTTGGTGCAGTGGTTGCCGAGAAAAACGAATTCTCCTTTTACATGTATTTAGATATGAGCATCCGAGCTAAAGCTTCCTCTTAAGAACCCCACCAGCCTCCTTCAATGCTTTTCATTGAAGGACTCTGGCCCCTTGTGTACACAGCTTCGCTGGTCATCCTTCTTCACAGAGTGTAAGGGCACTGAGTTTTGTTGTTGTTGTTAAGCATGCACTCGACAAAAAATTTCACACGGCTTACTGGCCAAAGATTAGCAAATAGCAACCTAAAACTGTTTTCGGCGCCCGACTACCGACCACAATGAAAGAACCCGTGCCAGTTACTCCGTGTTCTGTTACGCGAGGAAGACGGAGACCTGAATGAAATGTTGCATTGCAGTTTTTGTTTTGCTTTTTCGATAAGAATACTTCCCGTCAATCTGAGTGCAGGGCGCCGGACGAGGCCGATATGTTTCATTTGTTTGAAGCGGCAAGCAGGAAGTTTACATAAGTTTTTTTTTTAATCTGCGTTTCGCAAGAGCTACTGATGGAAAACTGTATGCGCGAAAATACACACGAGAGATACATGCTGCTTGAAGAACAAGAAAAATGTTTGTTTTCCGAAGGGAATCGTACAATAACATAGCAGAATGAAAGCCGACACTACGGCCCAACGCACGCGCAGTCACCGAGCGGCATTAAAAATAAATAAAGTGAAGAAGAGAAAGAAATTAATCTATTCCTGAGGGATAAATACATGTCATATTTACTTATAAACACCATTTTAGCGGTCTGATCCCGAACAGCAGCGCGTGAAGCAGGACGAACGACCCCGCCAAGCAGAATCGCCAGCAGTTTCCAACGGCGCGGCCTTGATACGGCCCAGTCCACTTCGATCGCAGCGCCGCCACATTATTTTTCGTCGTCGCGCGTCTCACTGCAAAGCATGCGCCTCCTCAGTAGCTCGTCCCGCTCAACCGTATTCTAATACACTCCACTTGAGCAAAAGAGCCAATCCCGATCGGGTCTGATCGCGATCGAAAGTTCACCGTGTTACACCCGTATAATGTGAAGTGGTTCTTTATTCTACATGGTAATATGCTGCAAGCATGTGACCGATTGGCCTTTGTCATGCCACCCCTTGTGGCGAAGGCTAACGGCCAATTCGGCAGATCGCACTGGAAATGGGGCGCCCCAATGCGACGTTTCATCCAGTCATCGTTGCACCAGCTGCGCCAGTGCGATTTGGCGAATTCGCCATAAGCGCAAAGCTTTATTTGTTTGTTTATATACCGGTGTCATAGGTACACTTCTTATCGTGATCGGGGCCGATCCGAATCGGATTTCTTGATCATGATTAACGATGGCCGCTGCTACACGGTGCTGATCGGCAGCAGCTCTCACAGCTGCATAATCTATTATCTACAAATTCAGATTTGCAAAATATTGTTAAATTCGGACAATATTTCAATTTTACAGCTTATTGCTGGTAAAAGATCTTTTTAAACGTCCTTTATGGAGCTGCCTTCACTTCTTGCATTAGCGCTAGCTCTTGGGCCAGTTGGTGCCTGATGAACTTTGGAAAAGGGGGTACCAGCGAAACGCAAGGGGGAGGGGGGGACGCGCACACAAATAAGGAAAAGGCGTTAAAAAACGGACGGACGCTGGACTTTCAACTGTACTTTATTTCCATTAACACGAAGCACCATTGAAAGTCCTGTGTCGGTCCGTGTCTAACGCCTTTTCCTTGTGTACGCGTCCTTTTTGTTTCGCTGGTACGCCCGTTTTCAAGCTCTTCACTTCTTGTTTTTATGCTGGTGTCACACGTACAGTTCTGATAGCGATCGGGCCCGATCCGGATCGGGCTTGATCCGGATCGGGTGTTGCTACACGGTCAATTGCGATCGCGATCCAAGAATTGCGATCAGGACCCTAGGTGGATCCCGCAGGATCGCGATCGCAAATGACCGTAGCAACACCCGATCCGGAGTGGTCCCGATCGCAATCAGAAATGTACGTGTGACAATGGTATTAGATTTGGGCGTACAAACACGCGGCAAATGTCGCGTTCCTCTCGGGAGCCTTTTAACGCCAAATGCCGCTTTGAGCATCATAAACGTCATATAAGAGTAACACATGTACTCTACCAAAAACATTTCAAAGGGGTATTGTGTCTTGTCGCGCCTCGCCACACTTGCATGCTTGTTGTAGACAGCTGTAGTAATTGATAGTATTTAACAACTGAGATTGCCTCAACGCAAAAATATTGGTCCCAGTGCCATGGCATAAGCAGTAAAAAAATATCCTTATACGCGCACATGAAACCGAAACTAAGTAGATTTACGGCTCCCGGTAGACAATCGATTGTACAATTATTTTTTTGCCAAGTGGTTTTTCTTTTTTTAATGCTGTGGTAGGTAACGCTACAGTAACCTGTGGCAAAAATACAACTACTACAATGAGCCTGAAGTTGTTTTGGTGTACTGAAATTTAATGCTTGAAAAACGATTAAATTTCTCCACGAGGAGAACTACCGTGGAGACATAGAATTTCTCACTATAGTGAGAAACTCTATGCGTGGAGAGTGCGGCAAAGACTCGACGCGTTTCGGGTGGTGGTAGGTAGCGCCAGATTGTCACTTGTGGCAACTGACTGAACTAAAGCTCGCTGACGTCATACCGGAAGTTTAAAATGTTATTTTTCCGGAAGACTGCAGTGGTCCAGTCACGTGGTAGAAACAAGAATGCAGGAAGAATCGAACGGGGAGGGGGGCAACGCTGAGAAGTTCGGACGTGATCCCGCATAGGAGAGGGCTGATTTTTCGGAGAAATCGGGGCGCACAGTCGGCATCTTTCTGAAAAGGGGGCACTCCATGGCCAGCTCTCGCAGTTGATGCGATTGTGTAGTATAAACACGACGAAAACTCCTTCGCATCGACGGCGAGAGAGCGCGACAATCACCACAATGGATCAAACTGCAGTGTCGCGTCCTCCGGACTCGGTGGAAATACAACTCGCTCACGTCGAGCAAAGCCTGTCGTGGGACTGCGGAGTCTCCTGCGTAGCGATGGTACTGTCGCCCGAGCAGCGCAGCGACTTGCTTCTCAACAGGGATCTGATAGGCCGCGAGGAGGGCTACCATCAAAGCACCTGGACCATCGACCTGTGTTATCTGCTGCGGCGATTCGGCGTCGACCACGTATACACGACGGTCACCTTGGGTGTAAACCCCATGTTCCAGAAGGAGTGCTACTACAAGAAGTCCCTGCAGTGGGACTTCCAGAGGGTCGAGGATCGCTTCCGCGACGCCGCGTCCCACGGTCTCACGGTTTGCCAGAGGTCTACCACGGTCGCCGAGCTGCTCGAACACCTCGCTGGCGGTAAACCGGTCATAGTGCTCGTCGACCACGGGCAGTTGCACTGCGACTCCTGCCAGAAGAACAGAGTCGTCGCAAAGATGGCCGGGGTGTTTGCGCGCTACGCCCCGTACCAGGGACACTACATCGTGCTGTGCGGATACAGGCTCGGGGAGAGGAAGTTCCTCTACCGCAACCCGTCGAAAAGCGAGCGTCTGTGCAGCGTTACTTTCGAAACTTTGGACCGGGCCAGGAAACGCCTTGGCACTGATGAGGACGTCATATTCATTAACGCCGCTTCGGAAGGTGTCGCTCGCTCGTGAGCGACCACGAAGCGGACATTTTGGAGAGCTTTAGCGTAACGCAGACGGGTCAGAATAGAGACTTTTAGCGTGTCCAGTATTCGGGCAAGCGCGGGCGGTTTTCCGGTTTAGCGGGGGCGTCAACGTGAGCGGCCAGATTGGTGGCGCCAGCTGGTGGCGCAAAGCTCAACCACACAAACACAGAGCTAATTACTATATTCTGCTTAGCCGCTGGCGTAAATTTTCGACAGTGGCGTAATCGTGTTCACAATTACGCCGCTGCCAAAAATTTGCACGAGTGGCGAAGCAGGATATGGTGAGTTACTGCAGTTTTAGCCATGCGTTTGTCTGGTTGAGCTCTACAACGCCAGGTGGCTTCACCGCCCACGTTTACGCCCCGACCATCCGGTAATCCGCCCAAACCACTCCCGTTTACCGGAATAGCGTACAAGCTAAAAGTCTCTAATAACCCTGTATACCGGAAAACGTAGAGGAGAGCAGCTGCGCTGGTGGTGACGCCTTGCGGCGCGGTTGTTAACCAAAGCGCATAAATTCTCATCGCGATGACTTGCGGTATTCCACTTAACTGCTAAGGCGAACTTGTTGGCAGTGCCATAATCTCTTCAAGAAAGCAGTTCTTTCTCCTTTCTTTTCGAAGAGAGTTGCCAGAGACGAATCTTTTGCGCATTACGGTTGATCACAACGTTGCAGGATGGCACCATCAGCTTTGCATCTTTTAATGTGCATTCGGGTATACATGGATGACACTATGTTATGCTAAAACTCTGTTGTTGACATTGAAGAGCTTATGACCTTCAGCATTTATTTGTGGCATGAAGGAGCTTAATGCCATTAACCTGTCCCGTATGACATGCATAAAATGCAGTTGAGGGTGTGGGTGTTATGCTAATGAAGTAGTCACAGTACCACGTGGTTCCTTTATCGAGTGATTTGAACATGCACTATATGTGAATCACCTGCTTGTTCCAGTAATCATGTAAACATTGGTGCAATGTAATGTGTTAATAACATGGAATTTAATGTTATCCTTGCATGTCCGTAATTGTTCCTATTCTCTGTGGTCTACCTACTGAGACACTGAGAGTTTTTCACTTGTTAATTTTTAAGCCTGCCAATCTACAGATGCCTCTTGTGGGAAAGGTGCTAATTTTTACTGCCACCAGTTTGTTGCTCACCTCAAACCGTTGACTCTTGTTATTTAGTTAGTGTGGATGTACTCAAATTATTGCCAACATGTATAAAAATCACTAGCCTAATTTTACAGCTGTTTTAGTAGACAAGGAGCCTGAGACCATGCTCGTGCTATGTTGCATGTATGTGGCAGACTTTTACACTACTGAAAAGTTACTATATGTGATCTCATTGTGCCAATGGGTGCTCGTAACACCCTCTTTGCAATATTTTTGTTTTTATTGTGTGATTGCTCTGCACGTGTGTTTAATGGTCATTGACAGCTTGTTTATAGTTACCACAAAGCATTAAAGCATTTTGTAAAAAAAGATGTCAGGGAACTTAATTTCACTTTGTTAAATAGTAAGTGTACAGGTACGGCTAGTGCTAGTGGCAACATGGCATCCCATGGCAGCGTTCCACGGAGCTCCACCATTGGTGCCTCGTGAAGTCTTGTAGCGCGTGCCCAATTACAGTGATAGGCGGAGCACCTGGCACATCGTCTGCTACAGCTCCTCTCCAGTTTTGCGTGCCTGCATGCGGCATTGAAAACTCAGAGCCGCGAGTGCGTGCGATCGAGATATCAATGCACACGGCGAAGGGGAGAAACCATAGCAGACGACACGCCAGACCCTTTGCCTGTCGCTTTGATAGTGCCTGCACCACAAAACTTCTTGAGGCGCCGGTGATGGTGCTCCACGGAGCACTGCCACGGGCTGCCATGTTCTCGCTGGCAGTAATGAGTCAATGTGTCGTGGCTGGCGAGTTTTGTGCCACAACACAGCAGTGGTGCCCTGAACTGTAATGCGCAACAACAGGTTTCCTGAGGGACATGTTTCTGGGGTATCTTATGCAGGGCAATGCAGCATCTGTTTTGCATTGCTCAAGGACTGCATTGTAATGCCAGCAGAAATATGTTCTACATTGTTGCCAACCAAAACAGAAACCTTATCTTGTGTATATTTGAATGACAGAAATCAGGGTTTGTAAGGATTTCTGCCATGATGTAGCAACACCAGTTGACACTGTCAAAAGTGCATTGGAAATATGCTACTTGTTGCTGCAGCTTAGTGCAACTGGTAATGTAATGCAACTTGTGTGGTGTCTGCATGCTTAACTTTACAAGATGTGTCATAAGACATCAAGTCGTAATACCATTGCTGCATGCTTTGTCGTAAGGATACTCCTATTTAACACGGTCTGTACCACTAGCAAAAACTACTTATCTGTGATTGTTGGTTGTGCCAGAGTAGCTTGTGATTACTACATTACCTCAAGGTACTCTCTTGTGGAAGCTACTCATCTTTGGTGCTTGCCTGTGCCACACACAATGCAACACTTCTATGCATGTCTGCTACTTCAAAAAGCTAGTCTCACGCCCAACTGTGGTCAGCAACAGGTCAAGCATGTAGTGGCAAATGCGACTCGGGGGAGAAGATGCATTCATGCACCAGTGAGTCAGCTCATCCAATTCCCCTTCCTTCACCTCCCTATTTATAGCCCTGTTTTTGCCTTGCACAAGTGCTGCGTTGGGGTGCAGATGTTCCAGAGATACAAAAAATATGCCTTTCAGTAAAAATATTATATATATATCCTGTGATGCAACTTGCAAATCTTCCCAGCTATGAGCAAGGAGGTTCCGTTTAACACTTCTCTCTTGTTCATACATCACTTGTTCTGTTATCTGCACCGTTCGTCATGTTGAACATAAATCACCACTCAGCCCAGCTTGGAACTTCCTTGCACAGTCTCTGGAACTATGGCAAAGCCAGATATCAGCTTCCAAACATTTTTCCAGATTTCTGCATCATAGGTAGATGTGTAGATGCTATGTACTTTCTTCCCTACACCACTTCCTGGCTGTTCATACGGGACCGCAGCATGTTTGTTGTTGCTGAATTATGGGGCTGCTTCTCCTTCATGCCTGTGTGCCCTGCAAGGAAGCTACTTTGTGATCACAGGGGGGGGGGGGGGGGGTAGGTGAAGGAATCAGGTGCAACACAAGCTTTTGTGGGAGGAGCTTATACTGCATTCTTGACTTGCCACTAGCTGTAGGCATCCCCGACTTATATAATCTTTAAGACGTCTATAATGTGCAGCAGATTGTGCCGTGCAGCATTGTCCGATTTTGAGCGTGATGGCATTTACTGTGGTTCACACAACTATGTGCCCTATTAACTCTCTGAACTGCTCATTGTTCTTGGAATGCCTTACATCCTGACCCATTAGAGGAACACACGCATCATAGAACCTCGCCAGGCAGGAGTGTGTGTGTGTGTGCTACAAATGTCATGAAGCCAATCTTGTGAAAACTGCAACGCACTGTGAACAAGCGAATTGAACCACATGCGAGCTGGATAAAGTTCTGTAGACAAACAGAGAAGTGGTGAAAGAACAACAGCCATGGCTAGCTTCCATGCATTTTGTTGCCGAATGGTTCAAGTGGCATGCTCGTGTTAGGCAAATACCATACCAGTTAGAGTAAGACTTGTTCAATTTTAGAAGTAGAAGCATGTTTGTTGTATGCTGTCTCCATAAACTATGGTTGCCTAAATCAGTACAGATAATTGTGCTGGAACCCGCATAAATTTGGGGCCTACAGAAGGCTGCATTTATCTACTTTGATCAATTTCTGATCTACATCCGTCTGTTTAGATCTAGGTACATATTAAACCTCTGGTTGTCAAAATCTAAAGCCCATACAAGTCCCCTCGTGTCTCATTGTACACATTGTGCAGCTTTGAAACATTTAAAATCTTACCAATACTATTGCAAGTTCAAAGCAATAGCTCAGCCAGTGAATCGTGCACAGATAATGCGCTGTTCACTGTAGAGTTACTTTATCAGCATGCTAGTAAATCGCCAATTTAGCAGCAATTTCTTTACGGGTACTTGGCGTTCAACGTTGTTGTGGATCTGTTATTCGTTCATGCCTTCTGTCCAGGTTGTGACATAATTTCTTGCAATTTTGAAACCCTGTGGATAAAGAATCGTCTCTTCCATTACCTGCTGCAGTCTTTTAGTGGCTAGTAGTGGCTATAGTGTCTAGCGGCCAAGCACAAAGTCAGATTCGATTCCCAGCTGGAGTTCGTGTACTTGGGATTTAAATGCACATAACCCCACATGTTCAAAATTAATCCAAGGCCCTCCATTACAGCGCATCTTGGTTGCTTTGGGATAATGACCTCATGAATCAATCTGTTCTACGTGCAACTACAAAATAAGCATGAAAGCATTCAAACATGCCCCTTCGGCACATTTCTATGGTTGCCTTCGGTCCATTAGCGATGCAGTAAATGTTTTCCCTGAATCAGGAACACTTGTTCAGTGCACAAGCATGGATACTCTGGAGACAATGTTGCATGAATTAAGTGTCATGTGCTCTCTCATTATTTGTGATTGGCGGCTGATAATGCAACACTAACAAAAATATTCACCTCCAAGACCTAATTTTCCTCTTCAAATGCCAATATGCTTCTATTATATAATCACTGAAACAATACAGATGAAATTCGTTATATAAAAAGAAACTTGCCCTTGTAGTCACTGTTAGAATGTAATGTTCTTGCTCAAAACTCTGAAATGCTTACCACGTGGGTAAGTCTGCAAATCCAGAAAGAAGTCAAGGCATAAGGTTTCAAGTTGTTTCACCATTCCACTTTAACGTGTCAAAATCTCCTCCTGCTGCTTGTACAGTATTCTCCACTGTTAAAGGGATTGCATAGTATTTTGCCTTTTATTGTGTTGAATGGTATGAAAGCCCACAATTTGATATACTATATATATATATATATATATATATATACTAGGAGAGTTGACTGTTGGGCTAGTTGGTCGTCCATATTTGAAGTAGTAGCTTAGCGCAAAAAAAAAACCACAGGCACAAGGAAGACAGACAAGGACAAGCGCTTGTCCTTGTCTGTCTTCCTTGTGCCTGTGGTTTTTTTTTGCGCTAAGCTACTACTTCAAATATATATATACATCCAGTTAATTGTATCATCCACTTTTCTCCAGTATAGGCAAATGCTTGTTGTATTGACTTTATTACATTATTACTGGTTAGGCATCCCCTTCAAGAGTAGACTACTGTACAAAGGCGACAGAGTAAGACGCAAACATGAGTTATGCACTCTTCTTTTCCGATTGACCCGAGTATTTGCTACGATCCACTGGATGCGTTGTTCCAGGTAAACGCAGAGCAACATTCTTGCTTTCACAGTTGTTGATTTCATGTCGACTGATAGGCCTCGCAGGTTATCACTGCGATGTTCTAGCTCAAGTGAGAGCATTGTTTCAAAGACAGCGGAAACAGAGTTAAGAATGCATTGTTTATTTTCACAATACAAGAATGCAGCGTTTGCATTGGTGACATATTTACATCTGACAAAGTGCTCGAGTTCAAATGTACCACCCTTCCATTGTTCATCTGGTGTTATTACAAAAATAAATATGGTTCTGCTCGACTCAAAACACTCTTTGCACTTATTGTGAAAAAAATAATATTGACAAAGTATGTCAACGGTTAAAGCCGTGTGCCTTTGCAGTGGGCACAGAAATCAGTTTAACCATCAACGACTTCTTACACAAAAATAAAGTGATGACCGTGTAAGCCAGTTATACATTTCACGAGTATTGGTCTCCGTGTTAATTGTCTCGACGCCGTGCTTCCTAAAGGTTCAGTTCCCCAAGAGCCAGGTAATACTATTTACACCTAAGCAAACGAAACAAAACTGCACCTGGAAACTTCTGCAAGTTCAGGTATATTTACAAAGTCTACAAAACATCTTGGCTCATTGCTCAAAGCTATCTCCAGAACAATGCGCACTGTGGAAACCATGTTGCCTAGCAGACGAAAATGAGTGGGTCGTGAATGTCATTAACAATCGCTGAACACTGAAAAGTGTTGAATCATTATATTAAAGGAAGAGTGCGTCAAAGGTGACACACGTGAAAACCTGGTTCTCAAAAATTTAAGATTCGCCATACATAGTCTCGGCAGACGACAGCCACTGGAGCAGACGATCACTCTGTGGCAGCAGGCTTAGCAAATCAAATACACCATTTCAAGCGCTCAATGGCCTTTCACCAGCAAGGAATTTGTTCGCAAAGAGCAGGCCAAAATGTTGTGTTCGAAAGTGTGGCCCAAAAACCTGTTGCCAGCGAAGCAGACTGCGGTGGAATTGCGGTAGATATCATGGCACCCAAGTGCGTGTGACGCCAGCTATGCCACAGCATCAATAAATTTTTTGATGCAGTAAAAGATTTAGATGAACTAAATTCCGTTTACTAAAAACTTGGTGCAGCAGAGCACACTGTGAATCGTTGATACATGATGGCATTACTGAGTAAACCTGCAAAATGACAGGCTGGCTCCACAACTAGTAACTGAATGTAATCGTAAAATACTGCCCGTGCAGCAATAACTGATGCTACAGTAGATGATGTCGCAAGAAAGGTTTTTGTATTTTCCAAGTTTAAGAAAATGCATAGGAAAGAGAAATGATGAAATCAGTGATGGTAATAAAAGCTTTCTTTCATGCTGTCGGAGATCTACGTGAAGAATGCTTGCTTGAGTGGTGGTATGGAAATAACCGCAGCTGCCAGTGAAGGCCATCCTCAATTGTGGCTTGATGGTCTTTAAAAATGATGCAGCAAAACATGAAAATGCCAGCAGCTTACCACGGTAGGCAGGCAACCCGATCGCAAAATTCACAGGGGCAGAAAATGAGAATTCACGGCCCATCTCGACCAGATAGACTGGTCTTGGGGGGCCTAACAGAGGCTCGTCGTGTTGCGTACGTTGGGCAAACCTATCATTCTGTGCAGAAGATTGCACAAAAATCTGCTTCGCAGCAAAATATGGCCTTACAAGTGATTGGGAGCAGACGATCGTACCCTGCAAGAATAGTCAGTCGGATCTCGGCAAGAACAGGAACATTCATGCAACGCAATTACTGTACTTTTATGGCCAATTGCAGTCACAGGCAAAGTTTGCCACATGCACTACGCAGAAAAAGAAAGTGTTTGACAACACAAGTGTCAAATTTCAATTAACAAAAATGCAAAGGTCTTTTGCAAGAGGCTTTGAAACTGAAAGCTTTGGTGCAGCACAGGTGCCGATTGTTGTAAAAAAATCTCGAGAAATGTACTGACGTGCATAAAGTAATGACAAACATGCATTAAAGTGAAGAAAGTGTTCAACACGAGTTATCCAGAAAAAAAAAAGGATCTCTTTCTCAAAGTGAAATACGAAAGACAACGGCAGCAGCAGCAACAGAAAACAGATTCAACAATGTTACATTCAAACAAATCCGTCTCTGACTGGCATTCCGGAAAGACCAGTCCTTGTACTGACGGCCCTCGACGAAAATCCAACACAAACACTTCTAGACAAATTCACATTCAATTCGCATTATGTAACAGTTCCAAGACTGATTCCCAACAAAAAAAATATAATCAACACGAACGGAGTCTCGCACCGGTCATGTCCCTGCCCTAGGTCAACATGCACGTGTGCAAATGACTTTCGAAGCTCGCATTTTGATGGCACGGCAGAGGAGACGCTTCAACTCCTCCGCTTCCGGCGTCGACTGCCGCGGTTCCGCTCGGACTTTGGCGGCCGCACCGTTGAGGCATTCTGTCAAGACGCCGTGTCTGAGGGCGGGGTCGTTGGCGACTCGCTGCTTGGAGCAGTGGGCAGCGCAGGATCGTTCTCCAGAGTCCGGATGGTGGCTAGCAGGTCCGAGCGCTGCTGCGGTGTCAGCTGCTGGATTATGTGCACGGCTGAGTCCATGATCACCTCGGGGTTGACTTGGAGCGTGCTGTTTGAGGATTAAAAAAAAAAAAAAAGGAAAAATCAAGAGCGAGCCAAAGTGTCGTTTACTTGGACTACCGAGCACAGAACTGTGTTAAAGGGACCCTAATTTAGCTCTCATCTCGAAGGCGAATGAGCAGTTTCTATATCGCTTTCGCTACTTTCCCCACAGTACTATCATTTCTATGCAACCATGTGATTGAGGTGACCACATGCTATTGGCACGTGGGCATATTGGCTGCAGATCAGCTAAGCCAAGCCATTGGCCGAAACATGCATGCATGTCTACAATACGTTGCTTCAAGTTACCCTAGCTGAGAAATTGTAATCTTTTGCTACAACACATATATTTCGATAGTATCAACAATGGATAACCTCGTGTCTTGCATTTTTGCTTTCACTCACTGAAATAAATACTCACTGAAATAAAGCATAACCAATCAGAACTTATATTTACTTTGTAATATCACATAATTCATTATATGTATGTTCGTTATATCTGATAATTCGTTATATTCACGCTTGTATCTAGGTCAAACTGTACAAAGCTAAAGTATAACGAATGGCAGAAACTTATTAGAACCAAGCTGATGTGACTAGCACTCGTAACAGCCACTGAAATACACGATCTGGAACCAGTAACTCTATTGCGCAAGATCAGCTGTTGGAACCAGCAGAGCCCTCAGATTTCAATGGTCATTTGCTTCACTGATCTTTACAGGAGTCGATGTGACAGTGATATCATGACCAGCCTACCTGTACATTGAAGGGCTGAAGGCCTTTCCGACTATCTCTGGCAACTCCAATCTTACACCAGCTGATGTAACATCCTATCCCTGCAAATTTCTCTGTCTCATCAGTCAACCTTAACTTTTGTCACCCTTGACTGCGTTATCCTTCACTTGGTGGTCATTCTGTTGATCTAATAGACCACCAGTTAACTGCTATATGCATCATATGACCTGCACAACACCACTCCTAATCTCAACTACGCATGGTGAAAACCTCATTCAGCAAAGCTCCCCCACTAAATCCATACTACATTAGCACTCCGTGCCTCCATACCCCGAAAGCAGTTTTTGAGAGGTGCCAACATGAAAAAACTTTAGTTAAGCATTGATGTTATGGCAATGAGAGAACGTAATAGGCTGGCACATCCATACAAATTCCCAGAGTTGGATGGCAATGCCCTTGCCATTGCATTCTTAGGTTGCCAAAACTACAGAACACTAGCTGTCCATGTTTGTTAAATGTCTAATTCATACTTCTCTTCACCTGTCACTTAGCCCCACAAACCCCAATGTATCATATTTGATATGCAGAGTTTGATACATAAAAATGCCGATTTAAGTGCAGGTGCAAAACCCATAACAGCATTTTAGATGTGCTAGATTCAAGTTTCAGTTGTTGATAGATCAGCAAACCAATAACAGAATAATTAATCACTATACCAATTACCTTTAACTCAAATAAAATTTTGTTGCTTTTTTCCTGTATGAATGTACGCTCCATGGCCGGTATAAAGGTGATCAAGTTGTTCCAATTTTTCCTCGTGTGGTACAGTGCTTGGGTTTTCTGGGGTTGATGTTGTGCCTATCATTTCTCGATCCATCACTTGTTGCGCTGTCCTCAGGCTGCGGGCACAGGCATTGTGAAAGAAGCTCTTACATGCCACTCCAGACACGAAAAAACAAGATTGGGACTCACCTCTTGATTTGGGAGATAGCCGCGTCACGCCTCAAGCACTGGATGTTGTCGTTGATGAGCGAGCGCTCCATCTTTGGGTCGAGTTGTTCTTGAAGCCAGTTGGTGACAGCCAAGTCATTCTCCCACAAATATTGCTGCGCATACGATGCAAGCACAATCAGACACACACGTTCGGAGTTTGATACATCCTGCATTGAGTTATCTGTAAAGGTGTTATTTTGCATAAACATTGGTAAAAAAGTTATGTGCGTTTGACATACTCCTCAGACTTGAAGACAGGTCGGGGACATAAGTGCTCTTCAAGTCGCTTCTTATTACTGACAAATTTGTTACATAAATTTTCACAGTTAAATGCAGAACGTGCAATCTTCATATGCTGAAGACAGGGCAGTCTCACCTTTCTTGTAACAAAAATCACATTGTTTAAATGTTGAGGTGAGGGTGTAACATTGTGTGGTTTGATGGGTCATCCTAGATTTTGACGTCAAATCGCGATATTCGAAATGCACTTGACAGGTGCTTTTCGCAGTCTTTGAGGACACACATAATTGTGTAGCACAAGATGGTGTAAATGTTTTGCGATACCTGACGACCAAGAAGACACTTAAGTACTTTCCATACAGTTCCACACACGTCCGACTTTATAGCCCGAAAAAATGTTTTATGCAATCGCTTCCAAGATACGTAATTTTGAAAAGGACTGAAGGTACCGTGCATCAAAGTGCACGAAGAGCCGCACGAGGATATAGACCATAGTTCATTGTACAGGCATTTGTTATAATCAGGTTTCACTGTATAAACGTTCGCACTGCCAAAAGAATTTTTATACAGGCATTACCCTCACCTTGACGGCGCCCATTGACTCGACGAACCACCGTCGCAGCATGCTCTCCATCTCGCCATCGCCGATCTGCGGTCGCACCTGCTGGATGTCCCGCTTGACTGCATCCTGCAGCAGGCGGCGTCGCAACCGCCAATACAGCTGGTTCCGTGACTTGCTCCATGGCACTACATCCTGCGGGCAGAGGTGACAACAGCACCATTCGCACACTGCTCAACATGGACACCGACAGTGCAGTGGCCTCACTCAACTGCCGAGTCCGAAGTTGAGGTCACCATCGGGGCATGAAAGCGCACTGGAAAAAGAAACTGTAGAGGGCAGCTCAAACAAAGGCATTGAAATGGTGCCCTGAGACACTTAAATAATAATATTTAAGAGAGAGCTAGGCGAGTTGGTAATTTGTACTATGCAGGGATGTACTAAATGACAGACTATATTGTCATGCCATGGTGAAGAACCAGGTAATGCCACAATTCTGAGTCAAGAATCTGACTCTTTATTGGACAATCTTGTGCACAGAAAAAAAAAAGTAATAGTCAAAGCAGGTCAATGGTGGCAAGCACAGTCGTCGAAATCTGACCTATGGTCGAAGTGTGTTGGCTATTTATACATCACTGTACGTTGTAAACGTAATCGCTGGTGCTCGCATACGTTCCAGAATGTGCATCACGACTCGCGACGCATATGCAATCTGGTTAGACAAGATTCTTTCGCCTATAGAATCGGCGACAACATTCGAGAAAGGCAAATCTGCTTTTTGGAATCCCACAAGATGAAGGAAGGTTCACGAAAGAAAAAAAACTATCATGCTCCCTATTGCAGCATAGGGCTATAAAGAAAACCCATAATGGTTTGTCAGAAAGAAAGCATCACAGTTGAAGAAAAATTCACCGACGATTACAGTACTTCCTATTGCAAAATTTGAGCGCTGTATTTACATTTCACGACATATTGGCTGGTGTGGACAATCTAACTCATGCAGCATGTTGCAAATAGAGCGAAGTGTGGTGCGAATGCCTCGCCAATCGTGACGCGTGGGAGCGATTCACAGCAGCCACCACAGACAGACCTCCGCTCATGCAGCGCTTCATTTTCCATACAGACGACGGCACACCACTCTGGCGCCATCTCGTAGCGGTTGTCGCCGCAGAGCCCGTCTTGCATGGCACTACGCTTTTCTTCTCATGCTTTCACCATACCCTCCTCCTCTGCTTTCCTCCTTGTGCTCTCTTCACTATTACAGTCTTTCATGCCCCTCTGCACTCCGAGTTCGCTTTTTAATCCTCCACTGTGCTCATTCCCTCCGTTACGCCAAGGGACGACGACGCTAAACTCTGGAAAGGCCGCTCAAGAGCTGCGCTCTAAAAGTCGTCCCGGGACTAACGCTTTTCTGGGGTGAATGCCCTACCATCCGAGGTAATGAGGAGGCTACCGTATCGCAGAGCGAGGAGGAATTAATTAACTGAATATGGGAAATCAGTTCTGCAGAAGCCCACAAAACGCAGGAGAGTACATGAAATTAAGTAAGAAAGACCCACCTGGATTACGCCCTTCTCTTGCATGCGGGCCGGCATGTCGTGCAGGTCGGCGAACGACAGCGCCACCTGGTGGTACATGGGCAGTAGCTGAATCTCGCGCTTGTGCAGCTCCGCCTCGAGCGCCGCCTTCTTCTCGGGCTCGGCCGTGCCCAGCAGCGACAGAATTTCGCGACACCTGGCAGGACATCGGGACATTTTATTTCTATATCCACAATATTATTCTGATATTTTACACTGGGCAAAAAAAAAAAGAATAGGTTGACGGTGCATATAGAAAGTTGCATACTAAAATATTTTACTCAACAAAAAGCTTTTTCTTGGGCAAAGCTAATTCTGCCGACTGTGCTAATTGTGAACCTTCTTTTTTTCTTTCTTCTAATGCTCAGTCATTTATGTGGCGCATACTTTGTGTGTTTCCATTATGTCATTTACCCCCTACTGTAATGCCAGAAAGGGCGAAATGTAGGCATACCAATAAACAAACAAATAAATAAATAAAAGGAAGCATAAAGTTCTGACAGTGTCTGCTGAAAAACCACGATCTGTTCAGTAAGGAACATAAAATCAGGTGCCATTGCATGAAGGTTTTACTGTCGAAGGTGAAATAAATTTTCTTAAACTGTCAACTTCTTCCCATCTGCGAAAGTTCAAGAGTGCTACAAGCCTTTCTCTTGTAGCTGTGCATCTAAAACAAACGCTTTGTTGTAAACAAAGCACATATTGGACGTTAATTCTTGTAAATAACTAATGGCTACAGTTAAGCAGGCCTAAATTAATGTTTGTGGATTATTGATGACCTAGTTGCAAACTACACACTTAAAGCTAGTGGCAAACAAGTGAATGGTGTCCACCAACCTAGCATCAAAACTGATCGTGACTCATCATTGGACATGGCTGATCAACGTCCACGACAAGGTAGACCTAAATTAATGTCTTCTTTAATTCACTGTTCACTTCGTTGCAAACTACACACGCAAAGCTGGTCTTGGAACACGTAAATGGCATCCGTACTAACCTGGCGTCGACGCGGTGCATGGTCTTGAGGAGGTCCTTCTTGCGAAACCGGATTTCAACTGTGCCCTCAGGTTCGAGCACGCCACCGCGGCTGTCGGGGTCGGCGTACATTTCCATTTGGCGAGGATTGATTGCGGCGTCCACCACAGCCCAGGCACCGCCACGAAGCTCGCCGTACGGGGGTATGTACACTATCACAGGCTGGCGGTACGTGTGCAGTGCGTCCACGATGTACGCACCAAACTTTAGCACCTGGTCGTACATGTCTGCAATCACCGAGAGAAGGCAATGCTCGCACATGTTCCAGCCGTTAACGCTCCAGAAGCTTGCCTGAACGAAACTTCTAGTGGACAGGACATTAAGACGAGATCCCAGTGTTGGCTTTCTAGCCGTGCACTAGCCAAGCCAATGGCAAAAACACACATACACATCCAGAATGTGCCGTTTGTAGTTTCCCTTGCCGAGTATTTGACATTTTCGCTACCGGAATACATAGTTTAAGCTGCCTAGCAAATGAATACTCGCTTCGCTGTAACCAATATTGTGTCTGACCTTGCATTTGCTATTTCATTATAGCAGCAGAGAAGAGCAGGCAAACTTAAAACTTACTTTGCTAGATCCAATAACTTGTTATATCGACATTCACTACACTAAGGTGCGACTATACAGGATGTCCCAGTTAACTTGGACCAAGATTTTGTAAATACCCAGGAGCTCTAGAGAAATCGTACCGACTGCGTAGTAGCCGTAGTCGTTTGTACTTACGGCCAGCATCTTTTTAATCATGAAGTATTACTGAATTAATTACTTTTAATTGGTGAACTTTTTAATTATTGCTTGAATCGCAAACATATCAATTACAAAGTTGTTGGGCACCTCAAATAAGTCCAAATTAACTGGGACACCCTGTATATATGTCAGCATGCCAGTGTTGCCACTTGAATGAGAACATTGGTCTTCACTATTACACAGTGCAGTCTCGTGGTTCACCTTTCATGCCTCCCGAAAAGCCTCGCCAGTTGGCGAAGACAAACAGGGGCAGCTCTTCCCGGTTGAAATCATTGATGGCCTGCGCCGTCTTGTACGCCGAGTCTGGGAACCACACCTGGCCAGCCTGAGACAGGACCTGCACAGGGACGAGGTATGCAAATGAGCATGCACACGTACATGGCTGAATTACCGATGCCGCACTGACCCAAAAGGAGGCAAGGAACAAGCACTGATTCTAGCCGACAGCAGAGACTGCGCAATGCTTTCAAAACAAACTACAGAGGCAAATTTGACTGCCCCATTGCAGTGTCCTGGATTCACCCGAATAATTCGAGCTCCTCTAGTGAAGTGCTCAGCACACGTTTGTGTTTTTGTGCTCATTCGTTATTAGCCACGACAAGCAGTATTTTGAGCAACACTGAATTCAGCATGGCTCGGAGGTTGAAATAACGAAGCAACGACTGAACTTGTCGCAAAGCTCAATCTTGCAGAGGCAGCTGACAGCAGACAAGGACACAACTACGATAAATCAACACGCAGTACATATTACGAGATCCAGGTGCAAATACAAATTTGAAACCCCAAACAGGGAGTCAATTGATAAGAGCCTTTCCTTCAGATTATGAACTGGTGCAGAACTTGAAGCAAGCATGATTAAAGTTTTGCAATGCCCAACGATGGCACCTTTTTTTTTGTCTTCATCTTTCATTCCCCTTTTGGATCCCCACTCACAGAACAGACAAAAAAACTGCATAATTATTCTGGCACAATTATTATAGTTCCCTTTGTCACATTTACACTTTTAAAAATTTTTACACCCTTTGGAGTGTACCTTAAAGAAATAGTCATCAGTACTGCTTGTGTTTCTTTGCTTCGAAGCTCCATGCTCACTATTTCCCTGTCAAAACTACATCACACAAATAAAATACATGCCATTCATGACTTGGAAGTATCGGGCGTGCAAAATTAAAGAGAGGAAAGGCATGCAACATAGGTTACAATTAATGCTTGGAGACAAGATAATCGAAACAGTGAAAACCTTTCTTGGAGTGTAGGACCAAGGATTTTCACTTTTGCACTTTCTTTCTACCGCCCACAACCAAGCTTACAACGCAAACTTGGAACTACCACTACTGCCGTCAAGATACCGAGACATGCACACGAGGAGGGAATGTACCTTGGCCTCCGAGTCAAGGTTGGCAGGATCAGCGGGGATGTCAATCTCGACTGTCCTCGTCTCAACCGCGACAACGCCAACGGGAATGCCACCAAGGCGAGCGCGGCCGCAGACAACAGTCTGAGCCCACTGCTGCATCACCTCCATGAAGGAGCCACGGTCGAAGAAGCCATCTTCCCAGAAGCCAGGCAGGTCTGTGGTTGGGCAAAAAGGTAACGTTAACAGCTTAACTGAAATACAATGAGACAATTTATCGCCATAGCTTCATTAGTGTATTCAATGTCTGTACTAGGCTAATCTAGTAGGTTGCTGCTCTAACGGAGTGTGTGATTCAGTTAAAACGAGCCTGTTTGTAAGGTGCACCCTTGCATCCACTGAGCCAAACTAGTACTCAAACATGGTATTTTTTGAATGACATTACACTTTAAATTACAGTTTTTCAATGAGATTACACAAGGACGACAGAAAGGAAACAAGAACACCATTCAATATTACGCAGAATTACCGTCATGAAAGGATTGGCTTTAAAAGCTAACTAAACAATTATTAAACTAGGTAATACGGTGTATACATTACTCATTACATTAATGATAACCATTTGTGCATATACTTGCTTTTAACTGTTCTTTGAGTAATTTACTGTTTTTCATAGTACAATGTTTAAGGTACTATTGATATAACAAGATATTTTGTATCTTCTCTCTTCTTTTTACTTGCTCTACAATTTTTACCTGTATATTTTATTTTTGAAATATTAAAAAGAATGTTTTTTTCCACTCTCTCGGTGCCTTTTTTTCGGTGACCAAGCTCATACAAATGTCATGCACAATCAATGTGTTTGCAGTTTCAAATTATCCTAGTCATGTTTGCCAACATATGGTCAAGGGTAACAAACACCAGTAATAACACCCTGTGGTAACATCCTGTGAAACACCTTGTGACAATGCCCTGATAACACCATTTAATAACACCACTATATTGTGTAATTACACCCTTTATAACTCCAGTAACACCCTGCAATTCAATTCTGTAGTAACACCCTGTGCCAAATAACACCATTACAGCTATTCTTTACCGAGAGAGTTGAAATGGAATGATATGCTTCAAAATTGATACTACTGAACTAATAGGTCATAAAACTAATAAAATATAAAAATAAAGATATAAATATAAAAGATAAATATAAAGATAAAAAGTATAAAGCTAATAAATAGATAATAGAACTAATAAAACACAGCTTGGATAGTTGACAGAGGCAGGTGAGCTTACTCGGACTGTCGCGCCCTGCCAGGAGCCACCTTGGATCGTACGGAACTTTGGATGGGGTGTACACGACATCCCTGTCGATGGGGTCCAGTGGTTCCACGATAGGAAGCTTGGCCCCTTTGCACTGCGAGCAAAAGCCATCAGCATCCGTTATGTTCCATCTCACATTTAGCAGGCAAATGCACTGTGAAAGCTAGAGACACTTTCCACGGAACCCATTCTCATGGCCAGAAACAGTTACATTGCACATGGAAACAACACACAAGTTGACGTAACATTAAATTCATATGTTGTAGTCTTGAATATGCAGTCTATACAAGGGGACCGGAAATTTATTCGAATACAACAGAGTTCGAAATAAGGAGAGCCCTCTTTAAGTATAGCTTTGCAATACCAGACCAGTCACTGAGCTCGGATTGAAAAATGTTTATATTTTCTTCATCAGCACTGGGCAATATGTGCCGGAAGAAGCCTAGATTTTGTGTAAAGTCCAGTTGCCAAAAAATTGGTCCTTGCACACTGTTTGCTGTGGGTGCGAGGGAAAACATGCGGGGGTGAGCGGAGAATGGTGGCTTGACCCGCACCGTCTTCCCATGTGCCCAATGTTGGGGATGAAATGAGTGATGCTGTGCTAGAATAGGGGGTATAGGTGAGCACGCGGTAATGTGACCAAGTGTGCGCCAGTGGATCCTTTCTGCTCTTTAAGTCGGGTGGGAAAGGAGGGAAGACCGAACCGCCACTCTGCTTGTGCCGGTTCCGCCTTGAATCACCGCGGGGGTCTTTCCTCGTCATTCTTATGGCACACGACATTATGGGAGCTAGAGATGCATGGAACCTTGACCTTGGGCTTGGGTTTGTCCAAAAAGTGGCATATGGGAGCGATAAATATTGTTTGAAATAATCGTTGTGCCATTTATTAGAGCTTGAATTCGCTGGAGTTTTTCTCTACTCAAATGCATAGGACTTTGCCGGGACCAGCAGGGCAGTTCGATTTACCTGTAAATTTGAATTAAGAGATTTCTAATTACCGCAAATACACTGTATCAATATATTAGTCAAACCTTGTTATGATGAACTCGCACCTGACAACAAGGTAGCCTCATTATACGTAATATTCGTCATAAGCATACATTCATTACATGCTAATACTAGAGATAAGAACTTTAAAGTTATTTCATTGTATTCAATAATTCCTTAGATCCATGTTCATTATTATGAGATTTGGTAAGATTACACAGGTCTAAGCCCATTCACCACAAAACGCCCCAAGCAATACATCATTATGGCCACAATTCCTGGGTGACATCAAGAACGCACTGCCTGCACTTGTGACCAAACAGTGTGTCACAAATTGGCAGTTGTGAAAGGATATGAATAAGTTACATGATCAAGGTGACCCTATTACTTTTTCTCTCTCTCTCTCTCTCTCTCTGGTTCACTGCATGATAATACGTCTCTACAAGCGCTGAGTAGGCAGTAACTATGAGTGGAAAGCCCATCACACCTTTGGCATGTAGGACAGCCACTTGAGCATGACATAGGTACCCTCTAGGTCGTCGTGCACGGTGACATGCGAGACGCCATTGGGGTACATGATCTGCACGCCTCCCAGTTGGTTGTTGGATGTGTACACTTCACGACCCAGCAGCTGAAAGGGCAAAAAAAAGGAAGCACATTTGTTCCAAGTCTCATTCACAGTCATCTCAATCTCATCTATTTTCTGCACACACTCAAATTCTGTATTCTCCATGCTATTTACTCTCTATAGATCAATGTTTTGAATGTCTTAAGCAGCTCTTAGTGCTGCGCTTACAAAATAGCGGTGCAAACATGCGATGATCTGCAAAGATGGCACACCATTCAAACAATCTACTAACCGAAGCAAGAAAAACTAATTTAAACAAGATTTCAGGTTGCTAGCGACAGTCCTGAACATGCCAAGAGAACAGTGACATTGAATGCCACAAATATATCCAGTGGGATCAGTATTTATTTTAATGCAGTCAAGCTCTTTATGTATTCATAGCAAAACATGATCGAAGCCATGTATTCCATGAGAAACTACTTCAGTACTAACATTATCGTGTATGTTAAGCGACTTACCTTGTTCAGGGCTCCGGCACCAGTGAGAATGATGTGAGAGTTTTCCAGCTGGATGACGCGCTGTCCCAGACGAACTAAATAGGCTCCGATACCGATGGCTCGACACGTCACCTGCACATGTCATGCAAGAAAACAACATTCAGGATTTGTGATTTCCAAGAACTTCCCAACTTTCTGTTTTTTTTCATTACATGTAAAACTTGTAATGACTAGATCTAAATGTATCCAATAAATCTAAGCAAATAAATAAATGTATCCTGGCTGCCCTGTCTGGCACGCAATGCATGTGCATCTTAGATCAAAGTTAATGCACAAATAAAGACAATCCTGCTAAAGCCGAAGGGATACACAAACCTTGCCTTGAACTTTGGAAAGCTAATGAAACCGTTGTGCAATAAGCTTTTCTAACTAAATGTAATGCAACATCTAAGTAAAATTAAATTGTGGGGTTTAATGTTCCGAAACTGCACAGGGATGCTGCAGCGAAGAGCTCCACATTAAATTTACCACCTGGAAATGTTAAACGCACAGCCAAAGCACGGTACACTTGCGTTTTCACATTTAGCCCCCATCTAAATATACCTAGTCATTGTGGCTGGCAACCGCACCCATGACCTAGCGCACAGAAACAGAATGTCACAGCCACTGAAACAATGCGGTGGATCGTATCAAAAAATAAAAATAAGCAGATGTGAACTCACCAAACTGATGGTGACAATCTCTTCATAAGCCTGCGATGTCTCGCCAGCAATGAGCCCAGCGTACTTCAGGTTCTCAACACCAAGTCCATCCACCTTGCCTGTGAGCAGAACGAGAATCCGCATTGAACTCACAGAACTACTTTTCACAAATCATTCAATGCCGGCACAAGTAAAACAACTAACCGATGATGTTGGTTATTTTGTACCGCTTCTCGCCTTCGTCGTCGATAAGCTCTGCATTGACAGAGTTCAAGGCGCTGACTTTCTTGAAGTTCTCTGGCGTCAGGTAGAGGTACCGGTAACCCTAAGTGCAAAGCAAGAGGAATAAGGCGAATACCGTGGCTTTGGTAAAGTGTTCAAGGAATACGTGGCAGGCGACATAATCGTGCAGCAACCGTCGAAAACTTCGAGGATGCTCCCCTCACCTTGTCGGGCACGTCAGGGTCGACCCACGCGATGTTGAAGAGGTGCTTGAGTTCCTCTGCGAGCCCAATCCTGGCACCGCTGTTCGCCGAAATGTAGAGCCGCGGAATTCCCAGCGCTCGGGCCCTCTCAGATGCTTTCTGCATGTTTAGAAAAAAAAGCAGGAAACAAGCATTAGCACAGGGACTCACACGGTGGGTAACCATGTGCCAAATGTCGCACGAAAGCTTTTAAGCAGGACTGCAAGTTCTTCAGCCGGGCTCGTTGATCCACCCCCCCCCCCCCAACCCCATACTTAATCACACACCTCAATGTAACGAACGAGAGAACTGAAGTGTTTCATATAAACCAATTACGAGACAAATTAGTCAGGGTTCTCTAACCGTAATGGAAAAAGGAATTGGTTTACTTAAATGACACGTGTGTAACTTTGTAGTGAAATGGTTGGGTTCGTTACTTTTGTTTCTTTTTGGTCTTTGTGTGTCTACTTTACCATGCTGTCACTGTTTTGCTATCACTTGGATTTGTCAATCTACCTTTGCAATTCATCTTTCTTCTTATATGCTGTTGCCTCTGGCCATATTATATATATAAGCGCTTCCCTTCAATGAAAGGTTTTGTTACAAATACAACCCATGTCCTGTCTATTTCCTTTGTCTCTTTCATCTGTGTTACGTCAAACTGCCCAGGCATAACTATGAATCCAAATCAACTTGCCCTCCTTTCACTCATTCCACATCAACTTGTTTCACCAGCATCATAATTTGGCACTGGCCACATAGAATAGAAGCTAGCACTCTAAGGTTTTATATTCTACTGTCCCTCTCCCAAATTGTTCTGGCGAGACAAGTTGCAGGTATTTCAGTGCCTGTAGGGGAGTAATATTCAGCAAAATAATGTTAAACTGACTGCAGGACCTAACAAGTGCATAAATTTACTTATAGCAAACAAAACTGTTTCTGGGGCCACTTCCAAGTCGGACACTGTACCTACTGGCCACATCAAAGAACTCACAAAGAAGAGGATGTCCTCCTGAGGTCCAAAGGTGCCGAGAAGGAATGTGATGTCATTGGCGATGACAATGATGTCACGGCCCTCCGGGTACTCGGGCGTCACTAGTGTCATGCGCCAGGCTACCATGCCAACCTGTTTAAATGAGAACGTGCGAGAGTGCATTTAGAAATGTGGCACGTCTCGCTTGCACTTACACATTGATGTCGCAATAAAGCTGGTGACAGCTACATTACAACTACCTGCATTCGAGATGTGACACCTGTCAGGGTCTCAAGACATCAATTAAGACAGTCCTTGGAATATGATGGGTCATGGAATCACTGGAATGGGAACCCGTGTGGGCTCCTTGAAAAGCAGATGTCATAGCTGAAGAACATCTCCTGTGAGACAAGGAGAGATCTGCGTTTCCAGGCCGGGAAGAAGTCTCTGAACTCCTAGTACTGAGGCCTGGCCTCTCGAGGTCCAGATTCACAAGTCAAATAAATGCAAATTTGCTTCAGTTTGAAAATGATTCCCCTCTTCCCATCACAGCTCATGAATGGCCAGCACTGCACTGCTCTGTGGCCATCACTATTATCAGGCAGATGTAGCCAAGGGTCTGAACAAAGAACTCTCTGGCCAGGTAAAACAGCAACATAGCAATTATAGAGATTGTCACGGACTGAACAAGTACCTAGACACAAACATCCTGGCAACAGACTGAAATGTGTCATCACGGCTTCAAAGTCACTTCATCACATTTTTTGAGAGCACTGAAGTTGTTTCACCAGTGACTTTTGCGTATTGTGAACAAGGCACTCCTAAGGGCACCGAGATGTCAATTTCGTCATTGTTTGGCGAGTGACAAGATTTATAACTGCTAGATTACGCGTAGATATTGGTGGCGTAGTTCGCATAGTCTACGTGAACTATGCCACCTAGATGAGAGGACTGCAGAGCTGTCACAACCAGCTTTGCTCATTTCACTGCAGCAGCTAAACTGGATTAAGTAGCGCTGACCCTCCCTCTGTCCTGAGCTCATCTTGTTCGGAATGTAGCACCAATGCGCCCAATTTGCCACATCAGCCAAACCGTGGCAGTGACAGCATGTTACGTACGTCATTCTCGCCGGGTAGCCGCTTCTGTTCGACGAGCCGTCCCTGTGAGTCCATCACAAGCTCGATGCAGCTCAGCAATGATGCCGGAATGTCCTGGCCTGGACGCATCTCAACATGCTCCTCCCAGAGCCTGATCAGGGCCTACAAGTGGTAAGGAAAATATGTGATATGAGGAGAGAGAGAGAAAAAATAAAGGCACGTGAGCAATATCCAACAGTCTCAGAATGGCATGCACCCATATTACAACGACAGTGCTACAAGTCATTTGGACTCCACATTACTACTATGCCACGAGACCTAATCACTATCGAAGACCACCTGACCAACCAACCAACCAACCAACCAACCAACTGACTGATTGATTGATTGATTAATTAAGTGGGTGGATGAGTCTAACATCTTAAAGGAACACTGCAGTTGCGAGAGATGTAGTAGTAGGGGGTGGTGTTTAATTTCATGTGTTGTACTTAAATTTAGGTGCATGAGCATTTTTGCGTTCTTCCCCAATTCAAATGTTGTACCGACAGCTGGGTATCGATCCTGCCACCTCTCGTGGCCCATGACCAATTGCAACACTGTACTATTATTGACAATTTAAATGTAGTACAGACAAGTTAGGGCTAACTAGAATGCATCTTTTCACTTCTGCTTTCGCCGGTATGTGCAATATCAGCACGATTTTCACTTGCATGCTTAATGGAAGACCAATACCATCCATAGCAAATGAATAAGTAGTGGTGCAAGATTGTGTGCTCAAGTTATTACTTGAGAAAGCTGTTCTACATTGTAATGTGTTGTTCACCTTTTATATGTTCAAGACTGTACAGAGAGGCAGAAAGAGGTAGCTTAGAGACAAGGAATCTGCAGCGACACCGACCTGCCGGAACATGTCGGGAAAGTCGTAGACGTAGGTGGTGCCATTGGACTGGGCCTGGAACCGCTTCTGCTGCAGGTAGTCCTTGGTGAGGTACGGCGTGGAGATGGGCAGGCCATGCAGCGGTCCCTGGCGGTGGGGTCCCCACGCCTCAAACTGCATCAGGCCCGTCTCGGGGTCCAGGCGTTCCTTGTACAGGGAAATGTCCAGGTAGTAGCCGCTCTCGTTGGCCAGGAACAGGCGGATGGGCACGAGCTTGCCGTTCAGGCTAGGCCTGTCGAGAAACCAGAGCAAGGGAGAGGGGGGGGAACGACGGTGGTTTGAAGAAAGAGAGAGTGCACCACTGTCAGTCATAAACAGCAATGAAAAGTTGTTTTTTAAAATTTACTGTTGCTGTGCATTTACCGCCACCACCGTGCAGTATCCACACTGGCATACCTATGCATACTCAAGTGCAAGAGAACTAGAGATAAACAAGGATACAATCTAAGTCCAGTACAGTAAAACCTTGTTAAACCGTACACGCTTAAACAGTAGTTTTGTTTAAAAAGTAGTAAAGTCAAATCCCCGACTCTGCGGCCATTTAACGTAATGTGTTTTGTATCTGCCTAAACCGTACCAGCTTATTGGGTACGTATCGGTGAAAACAGTGTTTCCACTTTTCATCGCGCTGACATGGCGGGGCGTCTTCTCCAACGGGTGGCCCGGCAGAACAACAAGCCTCAGAGATCGGAACAACGGCCTCCAAGCGCCCTGCGCGTTTGCGTGTGAAGCCACATCAACATCATTTCGACGCTATGCCAGAGAGCGTTGTGGCGTCGTGCAACCAAGGACTCGCGTCATGCCGAAGCTCAAATAACAAAGACGCCGGGTGCTCAGCATAGAAGGAAAATTAGACATCGTTCATGCTATTGAACGTGACACGAAGTCGGCGCTGGCACGCGACAGGTTCAACTTACCATCGTTGCCTCTGTTGTTGCCGAAGTGTCGACTAGCGACAGTGATGAGGACGACACGGAAAGCAACAGCACGGGCGATTCAGGCCCGACAAGGGTAGAAGCTACACGTTACGTGAATGCAATCCTGAATGCAATCGTCGTGACGAGAACAGCACCCCTCAATAAAAAAGGTGCCCCACGACTTCTGCAGCGCTACCGCGCGCGTGCACGGAGAACGCCAATGAGGAATCTGCCATACGAGTGTTTGCCGAGAAGAGGGGGCTGACTGAAAAGCTGGCATGCAGCTTCAGTAAGCTTGAGGCTGCTGTCGTCGCTGCTAGGCCGCCGTGGCATCAAATGAAAATAACACTTTTGTCACACGAAGTAAATAAACACTGCATGTTTTTTCCCCTTTCATCGCACTCTCTCAGAGTTCCGTTTTTGACAGGTAAGTGGGGGATTTCGTGGATTTCGGTTAAGCAGTACAACCGTTTAGCACATACTTTTTTCGAGCTCCGGCCAACTACGGTTTAACAAGGTATCACTTTACTGACCTTAACAAGATGATTAGCCTTCGTCAGAAAGTCTACACTTTAAAAGAGTCACATGATCTTTAGCTTTTATCTTGTACTCACAACAATAATCGTCATCAACCTTCAGTGCACTTCCTCTATGTATTAGTCTACACTCGCTACTTTCCTGTCCGGAACACTAAGGTACACTGTGCATGCTGGTCCTGGCAGCAAAGTTCGAGCTGCACATATAAGAAAATGTGAAATCTTGATGACGATTATTGCTGTGGGACAAAATAATTCCTAAAGGGTGCTAAATTTTTTTTACAAGTGCACCTTCCTTTAATGGTGACCATACAAACTTACCTCCTCATTGCAAAGGAGTCAAATGGGCGCAACACAACCTTCTTGGCAAGGGAGCCAAAAGCAGGCGTTGGAGGTACAGGAGAACTCCAAAAAGAGTGTGAAGTGTTCAAAACGAGACAGACTTCACTCTTGAAACAGCTGCACCCTTTGGGGTGTATATTTGTCCCACAACGATAATCCTCGTCTGCCTTGCTTGCGTTTCCTTTCTTGAAAACGCTGCACTCCCTACTTTCCTGTCGAGAATGCCATGTCGCGCTAATAATGCGCATGCTGTCCCCGACTTGGAAGTACCGGGCAGGGCAGAGCCCGAGCCATTTTGACTTGTCAGGGAGGACTAATGGCCGATTTGGAATAAAAACAGATTGGAACAGTTTTAAGTTACACCGGCCCAAAACATAGTATGTTGCATACTGGAAGCATAAAGGTGCACAAATAATGTGCGATTTGACATAACCTTGCGTTTACAAGTAGTAGTAGCAATTATCAAATAGTTATCCTGTAGAAAGCATTGCAGATCTAATACAACTGCACTGTGAAACTCATGAAGCGGGACTTCTGCGACAGCAATAGTTGCCTAGTTTCTGCAGGTTTATCTACTTGGGTATGAAATGGATTATAGCACTCGTAAGTCTCCATAACTTAAGCTGCTTCTTGTTTAGTGAGAGCGCATCATGTATGCCTGGGTATGCAGCTTCTCTAATGCATGCAATCAATTTGCTGGGTAGATCAGTGCAAGCTTCATCAAATATGAGGCAATGTCGGCAGGCATGTCTGTGCTCGTGCTTTCTTTTATCACCCACTGCCATACCCCAGGTCCCTCATGCTTACTTCTATTATTGCTAGTAGCTTATATGCTTGAGAACTTCTCTCAAAGATAATGAGACTAAATTACATCGAATTTAGTCTCATTAGTTGAACACTGACGGAAAGCACTGTGTGGTTACCAATGCAAACATGCAGTTGCAGAAAAAAATTGGGGCTGCATTCTGTGTCGCCTTCTTTTAAGAATCCCGTAATTTTCATACATTGCCCCCATCCACTTCCCAAATTCATATGCCACCGTCAGGAACACGCAGCGAGATGTGACAAGCCAAAAGAAGCTTTTGTTTTTGTTTTGGCGGGGAAAAAGAACATAAAGCTTATTGGCACGGCTGCGGAGCTTCTGACGCACAGCGAAACAACTAGCGCAGCACGTCGACGGATAAACTAATCCTCAAAAGAGGCTGAAGCAGAACGCAGCCTCTCCCGTCATCAACGCGGGTGGCCTCTCTGCAGAGACAATTTTTTGCCGCCATTTTCTTTGCACTTACACGCCAGGCCCAGACAAGTCCTCGGTGAAAACCATGCGGCTGGGTGTGGAGCTGGCGTCAATGCCTCTTTACAACGGGCCAATCATGCGCCCCCAATACCATGCAGCGGCCGCAAGCATGCGCAGGGGCAGAGGTCAAGCAGGAGGGGGGGGGGGAGGCAAGGAAGGCAAAGGTCAAAGGCAACAAGATGCCACTGTACAAGTTTACAAGCCAAGCCTAGCAACAAGGCACACTTAGCAACAACAAAGCGCTGTATATTCTAAAGCGAGCAATGCTGTCGAACATACTTGCTAAAATATAAAAAAAAAATATTCACACCTCTGGGCTCAAAATCAAATCGAAGAGGTCTAAATGCCCAAAAGCAACACACGCCTTAGCATGTGGGTCTCCACATTAATTTTGACTAAATATGATCCTGAAAAATGATTTCTTCTGTATCAGTAAATTACGTTTCTACAACCCCCAAAACACCACTCTTAAAACAATAAGACATTTGGTAAGCGAGAAAAAGCGCAAGAACGAAATACGGGTGGCGACGCCTACTTAAGTTCCTGCACCTGGGGGCTGTGACGTCTTGGATTTTGATGGCATCTTCTAGGGCCTACTAATTATATATAGCGGTACAGGTTGACTGCATTGTGTTCTAAAGGAACCAAATATTAAACATGGCAAGTTTCGGGAACTTTTATTCAGCCAATGCGACCCAAATGCGAAAACATACTTTGGAATCCCTGACGTCACGCTGACGTACCGGTGCTGGGGTCTCGGCGCGAAATTCAAATACTAATACTTGGACCTTCATTTTCTCATCTAATAATCAAACTATTTTTTTTTAAATGACTGCCTGCAGGGTCCTCAAACAATGCTTCATTCGTCTAAACTAATTTATTGTTTCGCTTTAGTGTCCCTTTAATGCGCACCTAAATCTAAGAAATTTACCTAATTATACGTGTGCATTTTTGTATTATGCCCCCCATCACCTTCATTGCATTACGCTCACATTGGAGAGTGAAGGATAAGAAAAGAGCCTAATAATAGAACATTTGGCATGCTGCCACATGTCTGGTTCGGAGTATAAATAGTAGGGTTAAATATGCAGTAATTGAAGCAAGAGACAGTTTGACAGCGACTCTTCTTTTGCAGTGACAGTTGCCAACTGCCTGTCTGCGCTGTGATCTGTGTTCGAACCTGTTCAGCCACACTATTAGAAGCTGCATGCCCTTTAAACAAATCATTTTGATTCTGATTCAGGTATCATTTAAGCTAGCTGGATTCTGCAAGGTCTCGGCTTGGAACCTAGTATGTAAACAATTGCTGGCCAACACGATTTTTCCAGCGAGTCTTTTGGAAGAACCAAATAGCTCCTAGTAGAAAACATCATAAAGCTTTTTTACTTCACGAACGAAGTTCTTTGAATATCGAACATGTCTACAGATTTTGTGGCTTTCCTGGCCTAAGTTCTATAGCTAGAGAACCAGTGGATAAGAAATTATGTGATGGCCACGTAGAGTATCTGATATGGCTGGGTGATAAAAACATCTTTCCAGAAATGGACAGAAACATGCTGCATAATAATTTCTTGACATTACTTGCTGGTATAGCTATTGTACATGCCCCAAAGGCTCACTAAACCTTCAAGTTTTAAAACTTAGGAAAGGATTGCATTAAATAGTGTTTTATGTGAAGAGAAGCAACCTCTATCTAAAGTGCCATAATCAGGTATGCACCTAAAAACAACAAAAGCATGGAGCCATGAACATAACAGTTCTCTGCAGACTTCACTGTTAATTTCGTATTTGTTCCTTTCATCATTTTCAATCTGCCCGTTACACTTTCAACTGGACTGACTGCAGGACATCAGATTTGTAGCTTAAATTAAAGACAACTGTACAAATATCAGCAAACAAATTATGCAAGCGAGCATACTAGTAGAAAGGCCAAGCATGTAATTTGAGCATTACACTAAGTTCTCCTCTCATCGCTTTACGTACTGCTGACATTCTAGTGGCAGAGAAATTTTTCCCCTTTCCAAGTTATTCCAAAAAAGCGCATGCACCACAATACACAGGACATACAACTGTCACACCAGCCAACAGCAAGAACAGAAAAAAGAGAATAACAAAATACATTGCAGAATAAAAACCAGAGTTCCATGCAAAATGTGCGGCATGCACTTTCTTTTTTAAGCTTTGTGCTACGAACTAGTCCCCGTTTATCTAGGCAAGCGTTCTCACAAATCAGGTCAGAATAAAAAACAGTCTATGTGTTAGAACTTCATCGTAAGCATTGCCATACGAAATGCTTAATAGCTACAGCACAAGCTTGAATGCATTAGCACAAATGCGCAGCCATCACACTAGCACAGATGCTTGAAGTTACTGGAAATACTGCGGCTTAATAAGCTGAGCTCAGCAACTTTCAACTTGACAGATTTCATTCCATTTTGCACCCAGTGCACAGAACAGCATCCAAAATTGCTCCCACTCACCGAATTGTCATCTTAATCTCGGCCTGGAGGACGCGGAGCTTCCATAGTCGGGGCCCATACCTCATCACCATGTCCCTGACATTCTCGGCAATCTACAATGTGAAAAAAGCATTGGCATATGCAAACATCATTCCTAACACATTTTAAAATCACCATGGCCTGCTGACTGGAACCTGTAACCAGGCATAACTTAGCTGACCGGTGCGGCCATGTCTACATCACATCAACACAGCTACAGCAAAACTATGAATTAAAAAACAGTAGTGCCGCAGCAACTGCATCCATCATAGCTGGTTCGACTTACGGTACAACTCAGCTATATTTACTACTAAATTCAACATCACGAGCAGCATCAGCAGCCAATTTATTGTCCACTGCAGGACGAAGATCTCTCCCAGCCATGTTTAATTACCCCTGTTTGGCGCCAGCCAATTCCCAATTGCACATGAAAATTTCCCAATTTCATCAAGTCACCCAATTTTCTGTCTTCATCGACTGTGCTTACCTTCCCTTGGCACCCATTCTGCCATTCTAGTGGTCCACCGGTTATCTAACCCATGCATTACATGGCCTGCCAAGCTCCATTTCTTTTCCCCTAATGTCAACTAGAATGTCGGATATCCCCGTTTGCTCTCTCATCAACAGCGCTCTCTTCCTGTCTCTATGTTATGCCTAACATTTTTCGTTCCATTGCTCTCTAAGCAGTCCTTAACTTCTGCATAGTTCACATATTAAGTGAACACGATTGCAGAGAGTACTGCAGACAGATGTGTTAAGCAGGAGACACACAGTAGACAGTTTTAGTTTAGCGTACGCAACTATAGCGCACACTATACGCTATAGGATAGCGTACGCTAAGCAGCACATGTTTTTTACAGTTTTAGTTGGCCTGCGAGATATTCGGATCTCAGAGGCCATATGCCATTGTTGCGGCTATCTCCTGACTGTAGCGATAGGTGGCGCTGACATCTCGAACGTTTCTTTCGTTAGGCTTCAACTCGTTCGAAACTAGAAGTGATCTCGAAAGCACCACAAGGTTATCTATAATACTCTGTCGTCGAAGCGGCCTGAGACTAAGCGAAAGCCGTTTACACAGTCATTTGCTACGAAGGAAGTGCATTTTACGAAAGCAACGCCAAATTCAATTCGAAGCGGGAAGCCGGGACCGCCGCCATGTTTCACGGAAACTTCGCAAACCATGCAAAGACGCTAACGCTAGATCTGAGAAATAGTGTGCGCACGCTATACGCTATGGGTCGTTTAGCGTTTTGCACATACGGAGTGACGACCAGCTGTTTTATAGCATACGCAATGGTATAGCGAACGCTAAACTAAAGCTGCCTAGTAATGCGCGTTGACTGATACTATCTGTGATGTGTCGGAGAGATGAATGTTCCAACATGTCGCTATCTCATAGGACATGTCAGGGGCTTACTGGATGTGACTGTTGGTATGACAGGTGATGTGCTGGATCAAACGTGAAATCGAGCACTGTGTTGTGTGCTTTCACTGCATCACAGGAAACGCTTGCGGCCTTTTCGCAGAGCTTGGTCTTTCAGAAAATGCAAGTCTTTCAACACAGCAGTTTAGTTTGAATTCGACATGGCCTACAACTATGGGGCCCTCTGAATCCACTGCGAATTGTACGTACCCTGGCCGGGTCCATGGTGACCTTGGGCACGAAGTTGAGGAATATGTGGTTGCAGTCGGTCCTCTTGGCCTGCAAAAGCGGGACGCGGCAATGTAGCGGGGCTCAGTCATTAAACAAACCTCATTTTTAATAGTGGCATACGTTTACACATATTACTCCAATCAACATACTCTTTCTCACATTTTATAGAAACAGACACTAAAGCTGAAACATCAATCAGGAAAGGCGTTTGTTCTGTCGTCAGCAGTCACCAGGAGCAATTACACATGCAAATGAATGACACTTCAGTACATGAGCAGGCGCACAGAATGTATAATTGACTTTGGCAAGCACTATTTCTCGGTAGGAATTGACTCAAGGTGAATGGCAGTACCAATTTTCAGAGATGCCCTCTCTCTATTGTAGATTGCTTGGTGCATTTACATATCAACGCAACGTACTTGAGGGCACATGTAAATTTTCACACTGTAGCGAAAGCAAGTTTTGTACAAAAATTACTAGAGGGAAGTCTGGTACTGGCGTCCATGGGAATGATGAGCTGCACATAGATTTGCCTAAAACTTCTTCCTTATGGCTTCGAACAGCTTTGCGACTTTGCAAATTGATCATACATATTCAACAAAATATTGCATCACAAGTGTAATAATTTGCAATGATCATGCATGTGAACAGAGTGCTTACTGCCTTTATGCATTATAGAAAGACTATGTCTATCTATGCAATGTCGTGTGGGTCAACCAGAAATGGCTATCCAAGACAATGATTGCACCATGAGCAGCGCTCGTGAGTGGTGTGCAAAAGGTTTAGGTTACGTTAAGTCAGGTCTCGTACAAGGGGCATGTCAGTCAGCCGAAACAAGGCCTTAAATCACCCCAACCAGGTCAGAAACAGCTCTGCAGGTATGAGAGTACACTTATTATTCAGTCTCAGTGCTCGTGTGAAATGCGGTCATTAAACATTCTTGCCTCTTCCTTACTGAGTTTGGCACGCTTTACAAACATGGTGAAGTGAAGGTAGGGTGAAAAAACAAGGACAGAGACGTAGAATGGACACCACAAGCGCTTACTGGCAACTGAAGGTTTAGTCAAAGAAACAAGAATATAAAAGCATGCAGAATTAACTGCATAGTCGCCACAACTTAACAAAACCTACTTACAGGTGAAAATCCAAAAAAGGCCAATACACAAGGGGGAAAAAACGCAGAGCACTGGCATCAAAATGAAGAAAGATCAAGTCAGATCTGTCTTTGTTTTGCACTACTTTCACACACTACTATGGAACCGTACCATCTCACCCAAATTACGTCTCTGTTCTTGTTGTTTTGTGTTACCTTTATTTTACCATAGAACCATGTCAACTAGTCCAAATGTCAATCTACAAACATGGCTATTTACACCTGTGCCAAAACTGGCATGGCCGTCATACTGTACAGATAGCCATTTTGGTTGACGCATGTAATGTTGCACAGATAGACACAACCATTATGTAATTATTACTGCTTAGAAATTTAGGCCAATAGATAAAGCGTAATAAATAAAGCAACAGGAATGTCTAAAGCCACAAACATGAAGATGAGACAAATTTATGCCAGTGAAAACACTTCATCCATAGGACATCCGAATCATGTCCTAATGTCCATGCACCATTTCGGATACAAATAGGACAGTGGCCGGACATCCAGTTTCATATATCCTATTACGGATGTCCCAAGTGTCCTTGGGTCCTATTTCGGATGTCCTACGGTTATCCTACATGGACCTCTCTTGGCACACAAGTGAATATTTATCCTCCAATTGAAGCTTTGTCTGACTTTTCTTGCAACAGAATTGTTTTCTTGATCTGAAGTGAAGGCGCTAAAACGACGGTGGACAAAGAAGGAACACACACACAGGTGTGTGTTCCTTCTTTGTCCATCGTCATTTTAGCGCCTTCACTTCAGATCATGCTTAGCCAACACGCCCAACTATCTACCCTAACGTCATATGTTTTCTTGTGCGTTCAAATTACAATACGAAGCTATCACGTCTGCAGCTCATGCGCATGTAGTACTTTACGAATTTTCTGGCGCAATTTGAAAACTTTAATGAGTTCAATAAGGCACTTGTGCTTTGCAGAAGGCATAGAAGAACGAAGAGTATGCTGCACGTGCGAATGCGTGTGTAACGTGAGCACAGAATGTATCTGTCCTTGATGCATGGGCATTCTGCCCATTGCATCTCTGCTGCGACCGTAACTGACATTATGGCAAACACGGTGCAATAGGCCCTGGCATATGTCCGTAAAGTGAACATAGCAAGACCCCATAATGTCCCTCGCAGACATGCAAGGGTTGTCCGCAAGACACAGAAAGCCTGGCCGAACAGTCATGTGAGCGACATCCACACGAGGTATTAGACACATCGCAAGGATATCCCTGTCCTGGCAGTGAGTGTCCATAGGAGATCCATAGGATCTCAATGCGGTCACTGCGATGTCGTTACCATGGTAGCTAAACGAATGCAGCAATGGAGTTCCCTCCAGTAACTTTCGTAGGAAACTCTACCCACGAATGAATGCTCTACCTTAGGCTGAAATAAGAGAGCTCGTGAAGTTATGTTCCAGGCTCAAACTTTAGGAACAGAAGATCTGACAACATTTTTGCATTACAAGCTCAAAACACCAAGCAGCAACAGAACATTTCAAAAGCATGCGAATGAAGGTTTTCATACGGAATCAAATCTAATAAAATAATGATGGCAATGAATCAAACACGGATCAAAAAAAGTAGCAACAGTACTCGTACAAAGTGCAAATCAGATATAGTTTTGCAAATAACTTTCCAATAGTTGTGGAACATGACACATGCCTTTGAGATAGCTTTACAATTGTGCGTACTGGTCCACCGATTCTCAATTCGACAGGGGAATAAACCTCTTTTTACTTTTCTTTTTATTCTGCTAGTCAATCATAGAAAATGAGAAAAATTTTCAAAAAATATACATGGCGAATAGCACCAACTTGATTCTATATTTCCATATTTGAAGCTTTCAAACATTCACACTACTCTAAGACATTGAGCTGAAAGCACATGAGGCAGAAATTGGGCACTTAACTTATAGCAAGCATTCCTTCAAGGATTTTAACTGCAATTTCAATCTAGCAGCACATACAATAAGAGCTGTGTAACTTTTCTTAGTACAGTTTCCAGCAAGCCAGCCCAACAGATGGAGCGATGCCAGGACATTTCACTGGAGTTTGTACTCACCACTGGATGAGTGAAGGCGACTTCAAGCTCGTCCATTGCTTCAAGCAGCAGGCGCTCTCCCTCGTTCTGGAGATACTCGTATGAAGCTTCCTACAACGCAGAAGAAACAACCGTTTGCTTAATTCGCTATACCAATGTGCAAATTTCACTGATTGAAGGCACCTCAACATGAAAGGAAAAGCATTGTTGACGGGCAAACAACCACTGTGGAATTGAGAGTTATAACCCAATGCAATATGTGTTGCAAGTAGTTTGATTGACTGGTTGACTAATTCAATTGAGAGTTGGAACACTACTTGTTAACATGTGGTGCGAGTTCCGATTGAATTGAGAGTTGAAACACCACTCATTCATATGTACTGTAAGTAGTTCTGTTTGATTGATTGACTGAATGATAACATCCCTCGACATGTGTTACAAGTAGTTTAATTTGCTGACTGATTGACTTACTGAATCGAGAGTTGGAACATAACATGTCGATATGTGGTGTAAGTTCCATCTGAACTGAGAGTTGACATGTGTTTGAGTGCTTCAGATCAGATTGATTGATTGATTCATCGACTGATTGCATTTAATGTCCAAAAGTCAAACTGGTGCTACAAGGACACCATAGTGCTAGAATTTGAATTAATTCTGACCACCCAGGGTCCCTGAACACACCTCCAAAGCATGTGACCGAAATGTTTCTGCATCCTGCTCCAATTAGAATGTAGCCTAAATGGCCCAGAATTGAAACCACGACCTTGTGCTCAACAGCAGAGCAGCATAGCCACTTAGTCACAGCAGGTTTAAACAGTTCTAGCATTTAAATATTGACACCTAACACCTTCTCATTTTGCTGTAAACATTCCAGGCATTTAACAGTCCGAAATACAAATAACTTGTTCCCTTTTATAGTGGTGCATAAGCCACAGCACAACAGCTTGAAAAGTACTTGCTCTTGCGAATAAAAATGCACTATGAGCGATATCTCACCTTGGTGACAAGATCAGAGTGCCTGATGATGGCACGAATGAAGAATCGGAAGTCTGAAACCTCCTGGCCCTTGGGAACCTGTGATGACAACACGAACGAAAAAAGGAATGTCAAGGTTTTAAAAAAGTGCAAAGAGTTCAACCAGAAGCTTTTCTTCTAGAAACACAGGGGTACAAAAAAGTGTGCACTTAAGAAGCTGCGGAATCAACTGCGCAAACTCTGAAGTGTGTTCGATCAGGCTGCAACCATAACTTGGTAAAAAAAAAAGCCTTTAAGACAGGAGCATGTGACCACAGTGACGGCCAGCAAGAAGCAGGCACGGTGTTTTTTTCTTCTTTAGTACTACAGTGTGCTGCACGACATTAAAAAAATGAAGTGGATGCTGGATGTTGAGCAACGTTTTCATGTTGGTATCAGAAGCGTAGAAACTACAGACATAGTATCTGGACTGGAAATACAGCCAATGGTTGATGAAATCAAATATAATTTTACTAATTCATACGAAGTGTGATTCTGTGTCAAAGGTGCAATTCAAATTTAGAAGACAGAAATAAAGCACTTGAGTTCACCACAGGCAGCAGCCAAAATAAATCTAATCCTTCATGAATTCTGAATCCTGCTCGAATCGATTCAAATCCTTACCCTGACAAAATTATGGCACTATCAAACTTTATAGGCAGAGATTTAACAATACAACCTTTTTCTTGGCAGACTGAGGAGTATTTTCTATGAAGTCATTTAATTTTCTCTTTCTTATCACCCTTTGTAACTTAATGCCACTATGCCAGCAATTGCAAAATATGACCTCAAGGGGGGCTCGCAGACTTATGACAGCAAGCTGGGCATCAGTTTCAGTTCACGAGAACACGACGCACCTTGGCCTTGCCGAGGTAGAGGTGCATCTTGAGATTGGAGGTGGGAATGGCCTCGAGGTCATAGTTGCGCAATCGATTGATCTCCAGCTGGAATGCCAGTGCCGGCTCCAGGTGCCTGTAGATGCAGTCTTCGACATACTGTAGAACAAGAAAAAAAAAATTTTACAGATCTAGGTGACATCTGGAGGCCTACATCAAATACTGCAACAGTGACATTTCATAGCAAGCACTCAAGCCAGAGGCAAATGAGGAGGTCCAAGCTCTTCGTCAACAGAACGAGTATGCACTGAGCAGGCAAGAAGAGAGCGAGCGAGATATTACAAGCAGCAGCACAAGTATTTCCTCACATTTAGTTCTCGGCGATGCATGCATGGTGCAACCACCCGTGGCCACGACTGCAGATCCTTTGCAAGGAAAAATGTTCCGGCACTTGCTTTGTTTAACCCTTTGAAGGTTTTCGCCGTACATGTACGATGGCGGTTTTCTGTCCCGCAAGGTCTTAGCCGTACGGGTACGGTTCCGACCCTCCGTTTGAAATTTCGCGCCATAATGACGATGCGTGCTCACCGGGAGGTGCTGCCACCTCTTAGCACTTACAAGATGCGTTTCAAATTGGTGCTACCTTTTTGGGGAGATAAACAGAGCTGATTGCTAGCTTCAGCGCGTCGCTCAGACTGCGGCAACGCCCCTTTGGCGGTTTCGGTTTTGCCATGTGATTGCAAAAGAGGCGCGCGAAACGTGGTTTTTCTCTTTGTCGCCACACTCTCGCAGGGGCGGCGGAAGTTGATTTCTATCTTGATTGGCACTGCTCTTAGCTTGTTTATCACCACCGCTCACGAGGTATTCTCATTCTCCGCGGCAACGCGCTTACGCGAGAGGGTGCCTCAGACCTCTGCCCAAGGCAGCCGCACGCAGAGATGTCATGTGTGCGCCAACAGAACTCCTCGCTCCAAGAGAACAGACACGCATTCTAGGTGTGCAGACTGCGATAAGGTGCTGTGCGTAGACCCGTGTTTCAAGGAGTACCACGCTCGAAAATACTATTGAAGATTTTGCAGTTCTGAGTGATGCCGACACCAAAATACGGTTCCTAATTATTTTTTACTATTTATTCCCGACTTTATACATTTTGTACATTCAAGATCCGCAATAAAGTAATTTGACCACCTGGGAAAGTTTTTTTCAAAATAATTCGACCCTCAAAGGGTTAAAAGCAGTACCTCACAGATGGGTCACGGAGTGGTCAGCTGGGCATCTCAGGCTCAAGAAACATGAGCTGGAGCCTCATGGGCTTAAGTGTGCTTCAGGCTTAAGCAAGAGCATCATGGGCTTAAGTGAGCCTCAGGCTTAAGCAAGAGCGTCATGAGCACGAGCGTCACGAGCACAAGCATCACAAGCACGAGCGTCACAAGCACGAGCGTCACAAGCACGAGCGTCACGAGCCTAGGCACAGCACCACATATGCACCTAACCTCAATAAATTGGCCGTGTTACCTATGCTACTTTACCTCGCCAACCAGTGGCCAAACTCGCAAATCCTTTTGTTTGCAAGTGCTGTTGGCTATTGGCTAATGCTATCTGCTCTTGCGAACAGTTTTACTAACATCACAGATTTTTCTTGAATACAGGCCCAGATTAATTGGCTCATTACAGCCACCATAGCAGAAGGAATGCCTGGGCTTCAGGTTATCAACCTGACAAAATGGTTGCACACACAAGCGCATGCCTATGAGCAGGGAAGTATTTTGCTGCCTCCTGAATGGAGTGATTTCAGTAAGAATCGCGATCCCAAGAGCAATCCCCTGTTTAGGTAAAGGATTTAAACAAGTTGTGAATGCACGAGACTTACATCATCGCGGTACCGAAACGTGTAGTACTGAGGGAATCGGCGCTTGTGGAGTATGAGGAAGGTGATTCTGCGTATCATCCTTTCCTTCATGATGGCACACTGCAAACAAAAAAAATTTAATACAGGTAAGACTGGCAAGCATTACACACAGCATTCTATAATCTTTGAATGGATGACGAGCACAGAGACTGTTGATGTGTGATACAAAATTAAAGTGGAAATGCTCACACCCAGCTGTAGAATTCTATTAAAGTGCAAGTGGTCAGCGAAAAGTAAGCAGACAAGAAGACTTGGACGGCCCCATTAAAGAAGGACTAGTGATCAGGCTGCTAAATGACTGATTGTTGGCTTGTTCCAAGGCAAGAAACGAGCTTTAGCAGTGAAAGGCTCTCAAACTTCAGTGTGGCGATGAAGGGGGCTAGTTGGTTGGAGGTTAACTCTTGCTTTTGTGTCAAGTACAATATGTGCCCATGGAATCAATGTCAGCCTATTTTGCGTTCTCTGCAGGACAAGGTCCTCTACGAGAGATCTCCAGTTACACTTATCTCATATCAGCCAGCTCCAACCTATGCCAGCCAATGTCCTAATTTCGTCACACCGCCCAGTTCTCTGCCCTCCTTGACTGCGCTTCGCTTCTCTTGACACCCATTCTATAACTCTAACAGCGCACTGGTTATGTCCCCTAGATATTACATAGCCTACTAAGCTCCATTTTTTTTCTTGAGATGTGAATAGAATATCGGCTACCCCTGTTTGCTCTACGACCCACACTGCCACTTTCCTGTCTCACAATGTTACGCCTGTCATTTACTGTTTCATTGCTCGTTGAACCGTTCTTAGCTTCTCAAGACAAGTTTACCTTAGCTCAAATAATAAATTTCTAACGCAAGCTTTCTTGCAACCAAAAATTAGTTACTCAAACTGACGGCCATCCTTACTCATTACAAGTACATCACAATATTCTGTTACAGTAAGTTGATCAGTTCCATTCAGACATGCATACACCCGCCTCTTATGCAACTAGTAAAGCTTGTACAATTTCCACTCACGTACATAAGCTCAGGATGAAAAAGAGTGAACATAGACATAGCAGACAAGAGACCAAATAATATTTCTGGAGTGCGCAACACATAACACTCACCTTTTCTTGGCAGAAGGCATAGTACTTTGCTGCATAGTCTTCGTCCTCGTTAGGAATGTCATTGCGGATGGCAATGTTGAGGATGTGCATAGGCTCGATGATCTGCGAGAAACAAGCAAACAGCAAATTGAACCACAGAGGAGCTGGTGCCCAGCTGGGTAAAATTTAGTTAAACATGACATAAGGCTGGAAAAAAAGAAAAGGAAAGAAAACAGTTATTTCATAAACTCACCAATGGACTTTCACTGCCATCGCAGAATGATGGTGCGTTGTGCTCCCGCGTGCCAAAGTCGAAGTCGCTCCGCGGTGCCACATTTGGCGAAATGGCAAAGAATTCGATCAAGTTGTCAAAGTCACTGAAATTAGGCAAACAAATGAGCCGATCATAAACCACTAATCGTTAACTCATTATTCTCAAGCATTAGTTGTTCATTCCTGTTATGTGATGTTTCACTTGAAAAAGTGGGCAGGGGGATGGCCACCACAGTAGCTTACCTGACAAAGCCCCGTATGAACAAATTGGAAAAAAAATTGAATTATGGGGTTTTACGTGCCAAAACCACTTTCTGATGAGGCACACCGTAGTGGAGGACTCCGGAAATTTCGACCACCTGGGGTTCTTTAATGTGCACCTAAATCTAAGTACACAGGTGTTTTCGCATTTCGCCCCCATCAAAATGCGGCCGCCGTGGCCGGGATTCGATCCCGCGGCCTCGTCCTCAGCAGCCTAACCCCATAGTCACTAAGCAACCATGGCGGGTAACAAATTGGAAGATATGGGTTTGGTCCTAACCTGCGGCAAGTTATCTTTCCATCTACTTGCATTTTCCTTTATAGGTTAGATTGCAATTAAACATAACCATTATCTTACTCTGCTTTCTCAGGCTTCAGTGTGTTACTTCACATGGCTGTGACTTAAACTTTAACCCTCAGATCCAATTTAGTATTCTGGTTCTAATATTTCACATGGTATAAGAAAGGCAACCCTCGTTAGAAATCACGCTTGATGTTTCAACAGGAAGCATACTAAAGGCAGCAAAAGGTCAACAGAATGACAACGAAATTTATATAACATCTTTTGTAAGAGAGCGCTCTGCCTCATCTAGACAGTTGGACACACGTTACTACAAGTATATGAATTACTTCAATAAATTGCTGAAATGAACAGAAGACACCGAAGTATTACAGTGAATGTTTCGACTTTACATCTAGGAGCTGCACAGATAGCCACGAGGAGCATCACATTTAATGGTTCCGAATTAAGTTTGACTAGCTGGTGCTCTTCAACATGCACCCAAGTTAAATGCGCCAGCATTTTTTGCATTATGCTCCCACTGGAATTTGAGAGTCGGGCGCATGACTTCGTTTTCAACCAAAAAAGCACAGCCGCTGAGTCACTGAGATAGCTAAGACCTAAAAAGAAAAGAAATCGCACTTATGCATTTCTAGTTGCAATGCCTGTGCGCTCCTTTTTAACTCTAATGCCTAATAATATGATAACAATCAGTTTTCTGATACAAGTCAGTAACCATGGGTAGAATGATGCAGCGTAGTGCTCAACATCGTAAATAATTCTGCACTGGTAAGCTGCTAACAGTTCCGAGGGGTACACAAGCCAAAGCTTGATGGAGCCCCATTAGACTCTCATACTGTCCTTCAAGCTTATATACAATCCAGACTACATCAGCTTGACAGGACCCCGTCATATGTTTTGTCAGGTGGTCGTGCAGTCCATCAGGCTGACATACAAGGCTTTGTTTGCATTTCCCTTGGATAAAATGTATAAAGCACAAATTTAATCAAACTAAATTAAAGCTCCCTTACTTGGCAAACTGATCGAAGGTGTTGAAGGCAGCCATGATGCCCACACGCTGAGAGTCCAGGTCTGGTTGTTCGTGCTCCCATGCCGCCACAGTGTCTTCAGGTGTGCCGGGCGTCTCTGCTGTGTTCCCATCTGTCACTACCGGGGTTTGAATCTGCCTGCAGTGTTAAGCGAAATGCCTGTTACCAGTTATATCTGTGTTTGCTATACCGAGGTTTAACCGGTGTCCCACCCAGCAACATCAAAAAGTGATGCTTCTTACTGTTCAAAAAAGTTATTGTAAGTGGCAAACGTGCACCAAAAGACCACAAAAAAAAAAGGCAATATGTGAAGACAGGACCAGAACGCAAATGCAATAAGGGAGGGCAGCAAGGACAAGCTCCTGCTATGCGTTGGAGGACTGCCGAAAAGTTAAGTGTGAATGTCGAACAAGAGCAAAGTGCTCACCTGTTTGGATGCGAGCTGGGAAGTAGGAACTGGAACTGGGCCGCGCAGATTCCCGAGGGCAGCTGAAGGTGCTGGAGGCATGTCAGGTCATAGGAGACATACGCACGCCTCACGTACACCTGCGCATGCCCACACCCATGCCACAGTGAACTCACTTCGCCAACATGGTAACTTGGGACAATGGAACAGAGAATACAAACACGAAGAACAACTGAATTCGTTCAAGTGATGCAGGAAGCACTGTGTTTAGCAACTCAACAACTGCCTGAATCTCGCAACTGGATTATGACCCTACGACGATACGACAGTTTCTTGGAAGTAGGCAGCAACGACACGCAGCTTTTATAACCACACCTCGTTTACAAAGGGCCCCTAAACCACCAATGAAGAATTAAAAAAAAAAGAACAGTTGGGTGCTCCACTCTGGTTTTTCCGATCTCTTCACACGTCCCAATGCCAGCAGGGCCATCCACGTCGCATCACCAGGGCAAAAGCTGTCGATTGGTGCGTATACGACGGACATCAGTTCCGATCCATCTGCCACGACATTTTAGTTGGTTTACTTTCATTCCTTGTAGTTAGTGCACTTTTGTCATGCTGTCGCAGACCTACTCTTGTCTTGCTTGCCTGTCATGTGCAGTCAAGTTATTCCACCTCATGTAGCGCATATTGCACTGCGCATGTGATGGCAACAGCATGTAGCCGAAAACCATGGAGTTTCGATAAGTGTAAGTTGACGGTGCTTTCAAACAGGAAAAGTAGTCCCAATGTGACATTCCACACTGATGTAGTATCCACACGTCTTCCGGCAAAGTACACATCAAGAAGGAGAGAGAACGAAACCACTTGATCACCTTCGAGCTTGGAGTGGTTCAGGGGCCCTTTAAAGAAAAAGTTATATGACAAGCTAAGGTAGTGGCGACTAAGCCACGTCGTGTGCTTCTCTCATTCCGAAGACTTTTATGCATCACAAGATGAATCAGCAAATCGGTTCTAGTTGTAGGCCAACATCCCACTTCCGATGGCTGCGAAGTTGTCCAGGAAATACAGAATAGCAAAAGCTGTGGACTGCATGGAGGACAACATGTGGTCAATAGACAGTGACAAAGAGCTTGGAGCGATGATGATGAACACTAACTGTGAATACCGTATTCACTCACATAATGATCGCACTTGTTTTGTCCGAAAATTGATGCAAAATCAGGGATGCGATCATTACGCGGGTTAAATTTCCCGCGATAAGAATGAAAACATTTTTCGTCCCGCATTTGCTGCGGGACACCAAAACAAAAATGGCGGCCGGCGGAGCAAGCTGAACGCGCCGAACGCAATTTTTTTCCTCTTCTCGTGAGTACATTACGTGCATTGAAACAGTTTGTTCCATATCAGTAATGAGTAATATCGTTAATATTCACAAGTTTGCGGCAATAATGTAGCCATGTCCACTTTGAGGGGATAGAAACAGATGAGTGCACTTAGCTGCCAGTGACATAGAAACACATGGCCGGCATGCTGCGGAAACTGCGGCATCTGTCTTCACTACTATCCTAATACGGCACGTTTCCGCTAAGGGTGGGCGAATATCTTAGCTGCGTTACAAGCGTCGGCGTATGAATAGGGTACACTTTTAACGTATCAGTGTAAACGTGGCTACTATCGTTGGTGGCTACTATCGTTACCGCTCGCGATTTGTTGCGTGCCCACGAGTGCAGATGAGAAGAATTGAAAGACACCTTTTTTGTTGTTGACCATAACCATTATAAAGCCTACACATAATAAAGGCAAGTTTGGTTGCAGCTTTTTTTTTAGTCATGGAAACGCGGAAAGTGATGAAATAATGAAATGAGGCATCTACTTAAGAATGTTTAATGCGTGCAGACCTCTTGGTTTGTCTTGGAAGAGTCGTTCGAGTAGCATTCGACAGATGGTAAGCGCGATCATTATTAGCTAGACTTGGCACACGACATATGGCTACGGCAAGTTCGGGGTGCGATCATTACACGGGAAATTAAAAAAAACTAATTGCGACGACAAAAATTCAGGGGTGCGATCATTATGCAAGTAAATACAGTAAATTAGCACTCTCTGAAGGTAAACCCTGAAGGGTTGCACTTTTTCAGATTGCAATAATTGGAAACACGCGACGCTTTACTTGTTATAAAATAGGGTGCATGTTAGATTTACGTGCATTGTTTCCTTAGCCGAACCCCAAAGAAATTGGGGGCGTGATACAACTGGATATGTACAATGTATGAGGAAGGCATGTTTGGAGTCCACAGAATAATATCAACGCCATCAGCCAACTTACCTCGAGAGCAGCCCTCTGGACAACGACGTTGCCATGATAGAAGAAATCGGGCAGCACATCAAAGATGGACGTCTCGGAGAGGATCAGCTTCTGTAGGTTCTCGGGGCAGAAGTCGTGGCCGTACATGTCAATAGCCGACAGGAAGATGGACTCCATCTGGTTGTGCCGCAGCTCCCACGCTGGCTGGTGAGTCGCTATCAACACCTGTGCACATAACGTAATCGTGTTGGTTGTACACTCAACAACCTGCTGCTGTGCAATCATGAAATGTGTGGCAAGGAAATGTAAGCCACACTTGTTAATGATGTTTCATTTTTGTTAATGTATCACTGTTACCTCTCAGGTTTATACTTCATTTCATCATGTCAATCATGTCTCAAGATGTTTAGCAGCAGTGAACAACTAAAGGTTGGAGTTTCGTTTTATTTCTGGCAGTTAGTTCACTTGCAGAGTACCTAAGCACATGTGAAAGCAAACACAAGTTATAAATACTCCACAATAGCACAATAAAACAAACGAAGCTTAGCAAGGTGTTGAATTTGAGCTAGTTGGCAAGACTCACCTGCCGTGCCCGGAGAGCCACCTTGGCATTGTCCGTCTTGCTCAGAGTGGTCAGTTCGTTCAGGATAGACGAGAGCTCGTCAGTCAGGCCAGGCTCGTGGCCACACAGGTGGTCCTGAACATTGCAGGGACAAGTCACAGAGAGTGAAAAAAATGAACAAAGAAAGCAACAGCAGCAACACGAGCCTTTATACAACATCTTTCACGCAAGGCACTCCACTGTACCATGTAGGAGTCACATGTTAATTTTCTTCCCTAGGTAAGTTTAGAGATTTGAATCGAAGAAACTTAAAAAGAACAAAGGAGAGGAAGCCCAAGCCCAGTTCCAATGTTCCAACAAGAGGACTTGTCTTTGTCGTCACGTTAAGTTTTGTCATCTTCATCTAGATGATACCTCCAGTCTTCACCAAGTCCTTTAGTCTTTCTCAACCTGATTCCTGCAGTCTTGGTCAAATCTTCATCAAACTGATTCATCTGGTCTTGTTCAAGCCCTTCAGCCTTCGTCAAGTGCCTCCAGTCTTCGCAAGTGCCTCCAGTCTTCGCAAGTGCCTCCAGTCTTCGCAAGTGCCTCCAGTCTTCGCAAGTGCCTCCAGTCTTCGCAAGTGCCTCCAGTCTTCGCAAGTGCCTCCAGTCTTCGCAAGTGCCTCCAGTCTTCGCAAGTGCCTCCAGTCTTCGCAAGTGCCTCCAGTCTTCGCAAGTGCCTCCAGTCTTCGCAAGTGCCTCCAGTCTTCGCAAGTGCCTCCAGTCTTCGCAAGTGCCTCCAGTCTTCGCAAGTGCCTCCAGTCTTCGCAAGTGCCTCCAGTCTTCGCAAGTGCCTCCAGTCTTCGCAAGTGCCTCCAGTCTTCGCAAGTGCCTCCAGTCTTCGCAAGTGCTCCAGTCCTCGTCACGTACTCCAGTCCTCGTCACATACTCCAGTCCTCGTCACGTACTCCAGTCCTCGTCACGTACTCCAGTCCTCGTCACGTACTCCAGTCCTCGTCACGTACTCCAGTCTTCGTCACGTACTCCAGTCTTCGTCACGTACTCCAGTCTTCGTCACGTACTCGTCTTCGTCAAGCCCTTTTGTCTTCATTGAGATTATTCCTGCTGTCTTCGTCAAGTCTTCATATAGAAGCACTGGCACCAAGCTGACTCTTCCCCCTCCCTTGCTCCCCTTTATTTTTTTAGCACAAGTATATTGTAGTGATAGTCGCCAGGGTAAGCAAAGACTTAAAAAAACCAATATAGGTTTTAGGAATGAAACTGTACAGAGAAACACAACAAAAACACAGGAAAACAAAAGAAAAGCTACCTTTACAGCTCCAATAGAAAGGTCAACAAAAGAAGAAATTAGACAAATGATGCAGAAATTTTTCACAGACAATAGAAAAGCCAAGGAATAATGGTCGGCAAATGCCTCTGCAACTCACAATGAGCTTGATGATGAGCAGGTTCTTCTTGGCCACCTGCAGGTGTGAGAAGATCTTGTCTACCACGACTGACATGCTGTCTTTGTGCTTCTCACGAAGTAGTGCCACGCACTTGTCGTAGTGGCCTGCGAAGTCCACAGATACATCAGATACTTAGCGTGTGCACATGTAAAAGTTGTGCGATGTGGCTGTAAGTCCATGCACGCACAATACTGTCGTGCTTCCTCTCACAGACAGCAGTACCTACCAGACATTCACACACAGCATCAACACCTGCAACAATTACGTGACTGTACAGTCATGCAAGCACAATGACGTCCCGGTTCCCACAATGACTTTGCAGTACCTATCAGACATTCGCACGATCTACAGCTCCTACAATGAGATGACTGTGCAGCCATGCAAGCGCAATGTCATGATCCCCACAATGACTTCGCAGTACCTACTGGACATTCACACTGTCTACACTTGCAACAATGACATGAATATACAGCCATGCAAGCACAATAATGTCGTGCTTCTCACAATGACTTCGTGGCACTTATAGTTTGACTTATCAACACACAGTGCTTGCATTTGCAGCACATACCTTGCTGAAAATCGATCTCCACAGAGAGGTACTGCTTGAGCAACTCCTGAACCACGTTCTTCATGCGGCCGCGAATGCCGTTCCGGTACCGCTGGACCAGCTGCACGATGCCCTGGGTGGTCATAAAGAAGACGTCGCGGTCCGCCCGCTTCTGCAGCGTCGCCGCATAGCTGTCGATGACACCGGCAATCTGCGGTGAACAACAGGAGTTGGGGCTGCTTTCAGATTTCCGGCAAAGGTCGCATGTGACGGACAAACATTGTGACAAACTTCTCAGCAGGACAATTTCCATGTTATAGGCCATGATCCTGACATGGCCCTCACTCATTCACAAGGAAACTGTCCCACAGGTCAAAATTCAGAACTACTGCAGGCAACGTACAGTAGAACCTTGTTCATACAATCCCATTTCGCACAATTTCCTGGGGCCAATGTTCACGATCAAGAACGCAAAAAATTACCCGACATAGTTACAATTTTTCTTCAACGGTTAATACACTCTAGGAAAACACAATCTTTTGACACCCTTTTGTATATTGCCAAACTTTGATCATGTGATACATTTGTGATCATGTGATCCCAATTTTTGAGCCATCTTTTCCACAGCGAATGCCTAAAATTTATCTACAACAAAGTGGCCTGGATACACGTCCAGCCTAACGTCAGAAAGAAATAACGATGACCGTTAGAAAAGTGAGAACGATCAGAAATGTCCCACAACTAGTGAAAAAAACTGCCACCATGTCCTGATTGCTCCAAAATATGGATGTCACCACCACACATAACACAAGCCTATGCAGTTATCAGTACTGCCATTTACATATGAGAAGTTTCTTTTTCTCTCCGAAATGAGCCAAATTCACATAAACGAAAGTTGAGAAAAACAAAAATTGTTAATGAATCGAAATGCAGTGCTATAAAAGCAATTATATGAAGTGCTTTACATGTCAGCTAGAGCAACTTTACAGCGACAAGTAATAAAAAATTGTGCAGCACATTTGACGAACATTAGCATGTAAAGTCTCACAGGAACTTTTTCTTGAGCAGCATTGAAGGTTACAAAAAAATCTGGAACAACTTGCTAAGAGACTGCCACAGCACTTCGATCACATTGTGTGGTCAAACAACACTCTCATACAGGATGAGTTGATGCCACATTTTGATCAATACACCAGCAGGATTTGGATCGTTTTTGATTTGAAGCAGAATCTGTGTGCCTGTGTTGTTGGAGTTATTTGACCAAATTCGTTACGATAGGTTTTTAGAGCTGATTATATGTGCTTGCCATTGGAGCATAATATGACCTAGTTTTCGTTTCTGGATTTGGCTCGTTTCACAAAAAAGCTCTTCATTTTGCTGCACAGGATATGAGTTTCCTTTCACTGTTTTGAAAGCGATACGAGTGTTCTTCCCACTTTTCATAACAAAGCAGTTGCCCTTTAAGCAGTGTGCTGGCAATGTATTAAATCAAGGAAAATACGTGACTAAGCTCGGCTGCTATCTGCACCTGTTGGCTTGGGAATTGGGCCAGGACTGAGGTGATGTTCTTGTCGTACATCTTCATCAGCGTCCGGATGTTGTTCTCAACGGACGGCTGGATGCGCCCGGAGATTGAGGAGATGATATCCTGCAAACAGAGGCCAGAGTCAAACATCTTTCCAAGTGTCTTCAACAGACATGCAGAACATTCGCAGTTAGCCTGTGCAAAAGTTTGGGGTGAGGCACCGAGGGATACAAAACGTGGCCTTGCTGCCACAATAAATTGTTTAGGACCAGACTTCAGGTTCTAGACACCATCAGCTTCGCTGGGATGCCCTTGTAAATATAAGTCGTCTTACTTAAGCTTCAGCATCTGTTTTACTTCAACCAAAGACACAAGTGCACCTATAGCGGCAGTACTTCCCACTTGAGCAAACCGTCTCCAGCGGTGTGTCCCGGACATCCGAGCACAAAAGCAACACACATTCCCTTGAGGGAGAAGAAGCAGCAGCCTAGTATTTACTCCACCCGTGTCATCCCGCAATCATGCCATAACTTAGCTTGAGTCAACCTCAACCATCTCCGAAAACCTCGGACTCACTTTCAGCTCCATGAGGGGCAGCGTCGGGTCCCGGAGCGTGCGCATAAAGGTGTCCAGGGAGGCGGTCATGTGCTGCGCGAAGTGCGGGTCCGGCAGCACGTATCCGTCCAGCACATTCTCCAGGTCCTGCTTGGCGGCCAGGAACTGCTGGTTCAGCTTCTCTTCGTGAAGGTTTCCTTCCGATTCAGGCGCTGGGAAACTGCCCTCAAACGGAATCGCCTGCGAGCGCAAATGCCAATGGGCTTTGTTCAAATCTTCCGCCCCTCTTGCCAGAGAAGTCGCAGTGGAGGAAAAACATGCACTCTATCAGTTACTGAGCACACTTTAAGCAATTTATTAATGTTTATCGATAACATATAGATGTGCCTGATGAAACACACCTACAAAAGTGAAACATTTAGACAGGAACACTGGGACAGCTGCAGGACAAGTGCCTTCACTCACGAGAGAAAGTTTTATTGAGGAACAACAAGAACATGCATATATACAGTAAAAACTCAATTCGAATCTTTTAATTCGAAATGAATCAAATGATGGATAACTTGAACTGCCCTGTTGGTCCCAACAAAGTCCTATATATTTGAATAGGGAAGGACTCTCATGAATTCAAACTCCAAAAACCTAGCAACAATTACAGTAGAGAGGCCTCGTTGATACGTTCCCATTATTGATGTTTCCACAGTGCCAACATTCACAATTGAGAGCACAAAAAATGACCCAATAGAGTTATGCTTATTTTTTTACCAATTCATACGTTCTTGGAAAACATGATTGTTCGGCACCAGCATTCAGTGTGTCACCAAGCTCCGATAGTATGATATGCTTTCCGGTCGCTAGACATCATGTAAACAAGAAAATGTGGGAGGCACGCGCAATCGAGAACAGTATACAGCTGCCCGCCATAGCAGCTTCACCGCAATACTCGCCCGCTCGTCTCATCTAAAAACGCCGGCGCGCAATCAGTTTTTTTCCGGTACCAGCAAATCTTCTCCGGGGTAGTTGCATGCAGAATTCACAGCTATCACCGCCAATCCCATTGTGATAAGCACCTATCTGTTTCCCAGCGTGTGGCGCCGTCGGAAGCGTGGCTCATGCTTCTAAAGGCGATAACCAAAACACGCTGCCGTTCTCTACTGCAGACTGCAATCGTATGTCTTCTGGCTGCTAGGTCCCACGTGAGCAAGAAAAGGCATGAGGCACATGGATTCGAGAACAGTACACAGCCGCTTGTCTCAAGTGAAAATGACAGTGCGCACAGATTCTTATTCCGGTACCAGCAAATCTCTGCCCCAGTCGTCGCACGCCGCATTCAAAGCTATCACCGCAAAACCTATTGGGAAAGCATCTTCACCTATCTGTTTTATAGCGCGTGGTGCATCGTGCCATTGGTAGCATACTACACACTTTTAGTAGGCGATAATCCAAATGCGCTGCCATTCCGTGCTGCAGGCGGCACGATGTGGGCATCGCATTTTGCTGTGGCAGCATTCGGCGTCGCCCACCAGCTCGATTTCGTTTTGGTTTCCTGCTGCCCTCTTAAAGCAACACGCAATAGGAAAACAACGAAACGCGTCTCGGGTCGTCGGTACACCACCAGCTCGACATGCGTCGGCGTCTCGTGCCGCAATGATCCGCACGACACTTCACACTACGTAGGTGTCAACGATAGTTGAATCTGTATAGTTTTTTTTAATTACTTCAGATCGTACATTTTCCTGGTTAGTATGTTTTTCCCCAAAACGTACAAACGAGGTTCTACTGTATTTCAAACAAACTTTTTTGCTCCCACTGACCACTTTCGGACAAACCCGAGCCAAAGGCGAAGGGTCGATGCGCCGCTAGCCACCGTAATCTATATTGTTTTAAATGCAGGAGGTAATAAGACCCAGAAAACACACATGATCGTTGCTAATAGCAGTGGTTCCACTTGTCAATGTGTCCGTAGCTCAATGGTTTCAACATTGCGCTTTCGTGCTAGAAGTCCGGTGTCCGAATGCTGCCGTTGGACATTTTCGGAAAAGTTTAATTATTTGTACCACACATCAAAACTCTAAACTATCCCTCTGCAAAGTCACGAAGCTGCTTAAAGACAGGAGGACGAAGTTTAGGTAAATCCAAGTAATACCAGTCATTCCCAAAATGGCTGAACCGCCCTGCTTGCAGCTCTCATTGACACGGTTCCCTCGGTCAATGTAGGAAACTACGGGCAGTCCAGCAGGCCTCGGGGTGCGCTCGAAAAGCACGATCCTCACGACCCACTACAAATGGGCCGAACTGGTGTAGTGCAGAGTAGGGCATAACCCCGGGTCGACGCTTGACCAACGTCACGACGCGTTCAACCGTCAGTTGCCAGCATTTTAATAAAGTCATTCCTATCCTAGCCTACGCTGCAAACAAATGGCGCGATGGTGTCGTGCTGCAAAACAAGTCTCTGCACGCCAGCTCACCTTGTTTACTCTGGTAGGGTCGTCCAGTTCAAGCTTGGCAAGCTCGCAACCAGCTTCGAGGACTGCACCGGGCCGCTTTATGAAGTGGACACTGGAGAGACAGAGAGAGAGAGAGAGACATAAGCTGGTGCGAATTCTTAGGTCAAGTGACCCACTGGCAGAAGCATGTGTACCATTGTGGAGAACAAATGAAACACGAACAGGGTTATCCTTAACTTGAATGTGTTCCATCATTGCCCCCTTTGTGCGATTTCGGTACGATTTCAGCTTGCATGCCTTAGCCTGGGTGTCTACACCATCTCTTGCAACTGGTTCGTACTTTCCCATTCGCATTTTATTTGTCCACAATACAGTACACTCCACTCTTAAAGGGAACACTTAGCTGGGTAATAAAGCCAATATAACTGACAGTTTTTATAAAGTAAAGAAATTGGCTGATATGCTGGCATCTATGCATTGAAAGATAGATGCCTGCCTTGATGCTATAACTCAGCTGCGAATGGTAGCCCAATACTAAATGATTGCTCCCTCTAACAGTGGTCTGTACTGTACATCTACGCATGCACGCACAGACGAGCACAGACACAGAGGACTGATGCAAAGCAAAAGCAGCGTGCAGTTTAGAGCAAGAAACAGTATTACCAACATTCACGCACAAACGATGCACAAGCAATTAGCCTGCCGACATAAATGTGCCAATGTAGGCAAGCGTCTGAGGAAACGCAAGTTCCCACCCGTCAAACTTGTCTGAGCGGCCCATCATGCAAACATTACCACCTACCACTTTAAAGTTTAAGAGGGCTTTGTGGCCACAGAAAACAGCAGCAAGTCAGTAGTCCTACTGCTCAGCAACCAACAGCAAATGTCACTCATCATTAGCTGGGACAGTAAGAAAGCCTAGAATATGCAAGGACCCAATTTTATAAGGATTTTTTTTTTCTTTCTTGACTACCCAACCTCATCCAAGTACTTGTAGCTAGGCTTAATGATGCTAATGGGACAGCGCTCGTCCAGTCCTCTTTCTTCATCTGTGTTTCAGGTTGCATCCCTATATATTTACTGAATATACAACCTTCATTGTCTAGCAGGATGCAATGCTGCTCATAGGGTATCATGAAATACCATGCCTTGTTGGCTTGTACGATACCATGAAACACCATGCCTGTCGCAGAACGGCTAACTGGGCGCTTGAATCAGTCACTTTTCTTTCTTTATTCAAGAATGGCCCTCCATTGCACGAGGGCATTACAGTAGAGGGGTCACAAGATGTACGTAAAAAAGTCTTTATTCTGAGAGCACACTTGCCCTTCAGGCGGCTTGTTCCAATCTGTGATAATCCTAGCAGAGAAACAATTGGCAATCAGGTGCTTCTTGGGCCAGTATGCCCGTATTTTGGGGGCATAGTCACTTTGCTTAGAAACAGAACGGTTCCTTCAAGCATGTTTCCTTCAATTCCTTCAGTTTTATCACTGAACAGTTAAAAGGACAGCTTCAAACATACTCCTGTTGCAGAGCCCAGTCCAGCTCGTGCACTCAGTGCTATCGATGGCATGAAATAAAGAAAAGAAAAATGATTACAAAACATGGCCCCAAGTTACTGCCAACCCTTCAGAGCAACAGCACTGTTTCTTGACTTTAAACTGCACAAAAGGCATTACATAACGTGACACAGACAAACAGGCAAAAGCACACAAACACTGAATGCAATGCAAGCACCATTATGCAAATGCTTGATGGCAGGAAGCGTCAAGCCGGTGCTGCATTTACTCACCACCCGCTCTCTTCAACGGTAAGTGTCATCACCATCTTCATCACCTCAATCTCTGCGTACGACTGGCCACAGACCACATGCGCGCCGTCTTCCACCAGGAATTGAAGCAACTTGCCTGTTGAGGGTGACCTGCGATAGCATCAGGGGTGACTTCGGTGCCACTACACTTTTCTCGTTTGTACAGCTTGAAATGAGACTAATTGAGCCTTGTCCCAGCGGAAAATGTAGCCACCTATGCAAAAAAAAAAGAAAGAAGCATCACAGCATGCCGACACAAAGCTTTACCTTGTTCATAACATTATTACTGTTCATCGATTACCGGAGCCATGGACAGCAGTAGCAACATTGGTAGCAACATCTTGTGTCACTTTGTCCAACCGAAAAGTGTTACACATTTTCGTGTTACATGGGTGTTCTTTCCGAGGAAATTTTTTCTAGGAAAGCTGCACATTAAGTGCTTAATTAAGTAGCTGCTGACACCTCACACCTGCAGCTAAGCAGAATATGGTCAGTCATTGCAGTAATAGCTCTGCACCCTCTCTCAAACTCTGCACCACCAGGTGGCAGCACCAAGTGGGACGCTCATGGTTACGTCTCCAGTAACCCAGTACGTATTTTGAAAAAGGAAATAAGTTCAGACAAGCCAAACCTCTATTGTTTACACAGAGAACTAAAGCCAGGCATACTAATCTCCTCAGCACAGCAAAGCAATAAGGACAGCCCTCAATTTTATGGCGAATCCCTTTTTGGACGATTAAGTGATAGCGGAGCAAGTAGATACAAAATGACCACTGAAGGCCTCCCCAGCTTGACGAATGGAATACAAGATCTATGATGCAAAGCAAAGAAAGATGCTCCGAATCAACCAGTGGAATTTGCAATAGTTATTTATTATTATTATTGTTATTAACATGTAGTAAGAAAGCTAAGACTGACATTCGCTCCTGGTCGTCTAGTGGAATGCAACTTCTTGAATCTAGAGTGAAAAACTTAATTATCCCCCAGAGTTATTATCATTACATCATAAAGTCCACAATAAGGATTAGGTATTTCAAAATCCTGCTAATGAAGAGGTGCACAAATAATGGGACCAACCTCAGAACACTGGGATCTTTCTCCTTTTCGAAGATGCACGTCTGGTTGCCGATGACCACTCGATACCGATCAACCTCTTCCTTCATGTAGGTCGTGTAGCTGGCGCCATCTATGGACAGCAGCAGGCGGTCGTCGCTCAGCCGGTGCGCTTCCACGCGGCGAGTTGAGCCATTCATCACCAGGAAGTACGATGTCGGGCCACACTGGGACACCTGCCGCATTAGCACCCATAGCCGAGTTAGGGTGACTTCTAGCAGTGGCAGCATGTCAGTTTGTCAATTTGTTTATTTACATGCTTAAGTTGCACTAAGCTCTGCCTCTAGAACCGCATAGAATATACAATGCGATCATTTGTCATGTTTCACCACTAAGTGTCAAGGCTATTGTTGAATTCCAATGGTGGAGTTGGAGCAAATTTTTCTGCTCGTTTCGGAGCAAGTTTGTTCCAATGACAGAGTGAGGGCGGTAGTAAGGTGTTCCAATAAGAGAGTCGAAGTGGATTCAGAGCGGGGGTCACTCCGTGGAGCAGAAAAAGATGCTCCGCCAAAATCAGCGGAGTGGACCGGAACTCTGCGTGACGTATTTCCTTTACCACGTTTGTCTGCTGGGAGGCGCCACCGGTCACGACTCGCGAGGAAACAAAAGCTGCTGCACGCTTGGAGAGATATCCATTCCGCACTTAAAAAAACAAGCAGGTGAACGGCGCTGAAGAGACAAGTGACCGGTGCAGCGGTTCTGGGAGCAAACAGCGGAAGGAAATGACAACACGCAAGGTATTCTGGGTAACTCGGCGATAGAAGTTCCGCTTCCGCCTTGTTCCGGCGGCACAGGTTGTGTTCCACTCGCGGATCTGGAGGCGTTGCTCTACGCCAGAGTCAAGTGCTCACTCGCGGAGTCCGTCGGCTGCTCCAACTTCCGCCATTGGAATTCAACATATGAAAGGATGCCAAGAGCACTTGAGTGCACTTCCCCACACATCAAGAATGCAACGCGGCGCAGCACCACATCGCAAAGATGGTAAGCCACCTAGCAGGGTCAACTTCTCTTATCAGTTTGATTGCACCACTCTTAGGCAGTGAAGACTTGAGCGAGTGCACCAAGTAGAGAGAGAGAGAGAGAGAATGTTAACCAGTCAAGAGTTTGGTTGTGCGAAGTAGAATGCACTTTAGTTTAATTTCGTTAAATTTGAAACAATGCATGTTTCTATTTAGGCATGCAAAACATTAAATATTCCCTCGGATAAGTTTGCAGCAGCGCTATAATTTAGCAAATGTGGTACCACAGCAGCAAGGAACTCAGGGTCAGTGTTCCTACAAAAGAGGCACAGCGAGTAAGCCACCCCCACCCACCTGGACAGTGTACTTGACCAACTCGTGAATGAGGTCCACCGTGAGCGTGTTGGTCAGCGTCGTCGCCGGCAGGATCTGGCCCTTCTCGAGGCATGTCTGGAAGTTGCGGAAGTTCTCGCGGATGGTCCGGTGAGCCACATGCAGCGCTCCGCAGATCACCGACAGCATCGTGTCGGGCTTCTCGGACTGCACCCGCTCGGCGATGAGCTTGTCGAGCCATCCCGTGTCAAATGTGTTGCTGAGAAACGCGTCCGTCTCGAGCAGAGTTATGAGGTACTCAACCGTGGTGCGGAAGTCGCCACGAATCGACAGTTCCTTAAGGGCAAGCACGAGGTTCTCGCGGGCCTCCTCACGGTCCTCACCCCATGAGAAGCAGTGGCCGAACTGAGAGTCGGCAAACTCGTGCAGCCCACCGGAGGCGCCCACGCTGAAGTAGCCCCAGACGTTCTTGTTGGAACGGAAATTCAGCTCCTGCACCGTTCCGGCGCTTGGCTTGAAACCTTCGTCGGGATTCTCAGAGGTGATTCGGGCAGCGATGACATGTCCCAGGGGCCGGGGCCGTTGCACCTGGTTGTCAAAGTCGATGGGCGACTCGCCCCAGGGGGACTCGCCATACAATAGCCGGATGTCCTTGATGCGGTGCAGCGGGACGCCCATGGCAATCTGCAATGGTAATGGCCAGACATATCAAGTTTAATCATCACTGTCATCAGCCTTAGCAGAGTAAGCTGTACGAGTTGGCACATGTCGAAAAAAAAAACTATTGTGAAAAAGAGACAAATAAAAGAATGATGACAAGATGAGTGCTGCTCCTGTCATCTTTCGTAATCCCATTTTTTTGCTTTGATGGTCATCAGCGTGTTAACGCCCACTGCCATGATGAAGGCAACTCCTAGAGATTTCCAGTTATTCCTGTGTTCAATCAACCAAGTTCACTCTAGCCTGCAAATTGCCTGTTGTTATCACTCCACATAAGTATTTGCCACTTTCAGCTGCATTTCTGTACCTCAGGCAGCCAAGCCAATGGTTACATGCTCTACAGACTACATGACCTGCCCAACTAAGCATCTCCTTATCTCTAGTAGTATTCCACCAACACCTGCATTTGCACTCTAACCTATGATTTCATCTTCCTCCCTCTTGACCTCACGGCTATCATTTTCCACGACATCGATCAGTGCATAGTCCTTACATTCTAATTTCTTTATCATCCTTCAAGTTATGGCGCCACGATGCAGCACTGGCAAAATGCATTGATTGTAAACTAAAGCTTTTAAGAATATTGGCAACATATCAAGCTTAGATATAAGCAGGGCAGTGTTCCACAGGCAGCTCACAACTCGTAACTACCAATCGTGAGGCTGCCGTCAGCTTGACGAGTGATCATCATGGCCCACCTGAAGTTGGCACGCTGGTAAGTTGACATCGGCGACCATCTCTGTACAAGGATGTTCAACCTAGACAAGAAAAGGCGAGCAGGAAAGATGTGTTAGGCGAGAAACCAGCACAATGCCCAGTAATTCAGAATGCTAGCAAACAGTCTCAAGTAAGTGACAGAGTTCACCGTACTTCTGACACTTGAGAGTAGCAATGTTGAGAAGGACTAGAACTCACCTGAAGCCTTGGGTTGAGCTCCAGGAAGTAAAACTTGCCATCTTCGCTATAGAGGTACTCCACGGTGCCCGCACTTACGTAGCCTACCATCTTCGCTAGCCGCACAGCGGCCTGGAGAAGAAAAAGGCAATTCCAAGGCACAGGGTGAGAAAGGCAGCAAGCACAGAGAGGTTTAACTCTAGGCATTTGCATGCACTGCACACATCAGATGGACGTTGAATAAAATTGAGTTGAAACAAACTGAAGTAAATGGAAATAAAGCTGCGTTATGACTGTTTAGACTTTTGATGGAAATGCACTATTAAAGAACACAAAAGACTAAGGTGTGAGTAGCGATGAGGCGCACGATGAGCAGGTCTGATAGCAACTGTTCGAACATAACGGTGACATTAAAATTGTGACAAATGTTTGATCAAGATCAGACAGGTGAAACACGAAGACATAGTGCCGCATTTTTGTGTTTCACCAGTCACTGTCTATTTTGGCACTATTAGTATATCAAAAAAAGCATCCCAAAATCTTCACATTACACATGCAAGTAATCAAGAGCAGTCAGAAAGCGGGTGCGTCAGGCTGGAGCCAACGTTTCGACGAGGGGGCCTGTCTTTGCCAAAACGACGACAAGCTATGATGAAGACAAGTCAAGCGAAGACAAGCCATGATGAAAACAGGTTAAGTAAAGACACCTGATGAATACGCCTTGTTGAAATGTTTGTTCCAGCCTGAGATACCTTTTGTGCCCTGTTTATGCATTCCACCTCTGTGGTTGTACTTTGCAGTACCTTGCTGCACCATAAAGGTACTGCAAGGTACTATGGTTTCATCTTGCTTATGGCTACCACAGGTATAGAAAGGTAGCTTTTAGCATCAGCATTTCCATCAGCATATCGAAGACATTCCACAGTACGGGCGATTTGTAGCATTTGTGTGCAAAGACTAAGTAAACTTTCGTGTGTTGGACACGGCCCTGGAGAAATTAACCAGTAATTAGCCTCCTTTCACAATCTTGGGAAACTGCCCAAGATGTGCAGTTTTCAGGTAAGCTGCAGATAGTCAAATTTTATATTCTGAATTACCAATATATTGAACTATCTCACCATCCCCTTCGAGTTTGATATATCCAGGGTCAGCTATGAACAAGACCAAAAGTCACAACGAGTTTAGGATACTGTTAGCCGAACACAAAGCCCCGACCCACCCGCTCCATCTGCTCAAGCACAGGCGGCGTGGCGATGATGCAGGGTGCCTCCTCGATGATCTTCTGGTGACGCCGCTGGATGGAACAGTCGCGGCCAAACAGGGAGATGGCCGTGCCGTACTGATCAGCCAGAAGCTGCACCTCGAGGTGGCGCGCACATGTCGCCAGCTTCATGATGAAGATTGGCGAGCCGGGAACCTCACTCTGCACCTGCCGGAAGCACTGGGGGAAGTCGTTGGCCGATTCGGACTTGCGGATTCCCTTGCCACCGCCACCTTCTGAGGCCTTGATCATAACAGGAAATCCAATCCGCTGGGCTGCCTGCAAAGTTTGAATGCAAACAAAAAAGGAGGATCAATCAAGGAGGGGCATGGGTTTTTTAGAACAGAAATTGGCAAGAAAAACACAATGCCTGTTTTCATAAAACTGATGGCGATATGGCACATTTTGTCTGGCAAGCACCTGCCATGACTTGCCATGGCAAGTCAGTATCTGCTGCGGCAAGCCGTCTTTCAAACAATGTCATGCATTTTGTAGTGGGGCGCTTCCGTTCGACGTAATAGGGGGCTTCCTTCCCGGCACTTCTGCTGCACTCTGTTTGATCGCCTGGAATGAGTGCTGAAATTCGATGAATGTATTGAATTATGCACAATTTTAGCAGTTTCTTTTCTTAAAGGGGGGCTGCAGTGAAATGCGATTGCCTCCAAATTTGTCACATACAGACAGCTGCCCCAAAGGTTCTCATAAAAAGTTCATTAACAAATAATTTTTTTTATTTTGTCTTCTCAAATTTGCATTATTAGTGGCAAAACATGTCTGCCTCCCCTTGCACTCCTCTGCCAGGACACCATGTTCACTACACTCATAGCTGTTCTATAAAAAAATTTTATAGTCTAAATAAAATATCCTGTATAAGCTCACACATACAGGGTTGTTAGACACACCGACAATGTTCGATCACAGCTCCAATGACGTTTCAAAACTGAGGCCTCACCTCCAGACCATCGTCAACACCATTAACGCAGCCCTTGCGATACAGCTCCGGCTTGATCTTGAGCGGCTTTTTCGGGTTGTAGTTATTGTCCTCATCCCAGTCAGATGCCTTCAAGCCTGTGGTTGACAGACATACACATACACTTGACCACTATGATAGAGAACAGCCAAGGTGCACTCGGGACTATTAAAATGTACCGTACTCGGTTCTTGCAGTAAAATGAACAGTCCCACGAGACATTCGTGAACGCGAGAACCGCTTAGTGACCATCAGCCAGTATCAATCTAACATGTACTACAGTAGTGGTATACGCATTCTTTGAATATACTGTCAAGTCAAGAAGCATGAATGCTACAAAAAGAGTGAATAAAGAATGAAACTTGTCATTGGGCAAACTCGTACCCAGAATACAAAGCAAGACGTGAGAACGATCATCGATCTTCAAGCCTAATCTCACAGCTCAAGTCGGTTCGGTATTCACACCTGTCACTGTACATTCCAGAGCGCTTGATTGTGCTCGTAGATATTCTAGATTTTTATAGCACTAATTACGTCATGTGTTTAATCTGCTTAGACAAGCCTGTCTCACTATCAAGTTGGCAACAACATCCGTGAAGTTCTCAATACAAGTGGTGGATTTTGCACAAAATGAGAACATGACAATTACCCTATCAAATTTATCACCAGCAAAAGAGTAAAACAATGCACACATGGCTGTATTGATCATGGAAATAATTTTCACATAAGCACACCGTGTGCTCGACGCTTCTAACAGAACCATAAAAAGCCAGCGCACAGCGGGATGGACCCGAGGGAGATAACTTTGGGCCACCGTACCAGATCCACTCCAAGGAAGGGTTGGCACGTTGGCTGTCTGGGCCACGATGGAGGATGCAATCTTGTCACCCAGAGCCCACATGGCTTTCTCGGGAGGCCCTGAAACAATTGACAAAAAATTGAGTGAGATCGCAACAAGTTGCAATTCCTGCCAAAAAGCAGGAGCACATCAGCACAGTCATCGCTGCTAGCAAATCATTCTTGTATTAGTACTTCAAAGACAAGTAGTGTTGTATACACACGAAAGAACACAGCACTATGGCAAACTAGTATCAGTGTCTTCCCATCAAGGTACTAAGCATCACCAAGGCTGTAAGTGCGGCTAGGTGAGCTATGGTAAAAGTCGCAGATGAACTTACATTAAATTACACTAAATATACACTATCTACTCCTGTAACAGCCAGTAAAAGGCTGGCAGAATGAATAATGACAGATGAAATGAAACTGTGGTTTATTTCGTCTGTGTCTTAAGATTTTTAAGTGTTCTAACTTGGTGTACATAATCCCCCAGTGAAACAAGCAGCATGTTATGTCATGAAAAGACTGTTAATGAGCATTGCACTGACATTAAATTAATAGTATGCCCAAGGATACTCAAATAATATTCCACCACAACTATCATCATCATCAACCTAATTTACACTGACTGCAGGACGAATGCCTCTCCAAGCGATCTCCAATTACCCACGTCTTGAATCGGCCACTTTCGCAATGTTCATTAGTTCAGTCGGGCAACATAGGATGTTCACAAGGGCTCAGATGACACTGTTCATTCGGCATTACCAACACATGTAACACCAGCAAAAGTCCCATTAACTTACTTTAAAGATTTGATTGCTTGCCGTGCCATTCCAATAGTCGAAGCGGGCTCCGTTGCATTGCTCATAGGCGCATTGACTAAATCGAAAGATTAAGCCATCCACAAGGCTGCCAAGGCGACCACCGCACCTGCCGTCTTTCTTTATTTCTGTTACTACATGTGTTATTACAGTTATTAACATGCGAGTCACACGGAAAATTTTGTTGGAGGGTAGAGGTAGACAGCTTCGCTGTAAAAAAAAAAAGACGGCGAGAAACCGTCTGAACGTTGTCACTTGGGTGTTTCTCCCATGTAGGGAGTATACCGAATAGCTCAGGTAATACGATAGTATTTCTTTTTCTTGATTTCAACTAAGATGTCATTAACTCACGTTTGTTCCCTCACCCAATCTGCTAGTTTCTTATCCCTTAACATTACACCCACCATTCTTCTTTCCATAGCTCGTTGCGTCGTCCTCAATTTAAGTAGAACCCTTTTCGTAAGCCTCCAGGTTTCTGCCCCGTAGGTGAGTACTGGTAAGACACAGCTGTTATACACTTTTCTCTTGAGGGATAATGGCAACCTGCTGTTCATGATCTGAGAATGCCTGCCAAACGCACCCCAGCCCATTCTTATTCTTCTGTAGCCCCAATAAGCATAAGTGCAAGAGGGGCTCACCAATGAAAGCAATCTTGTTCTTGGTGAGCAGCTCGGGTAGTCGTGGGTTCTCCGAGGCATGGCCCCAGCCAGCCCAAACAGCTTGGGCGCCGACCCGCTTGGCAATGTCCAGGATCAGGTCCACGTTGGCGTAGTTGTTGTTGTTGGAACCACCGGGCACAGGAACGCAGTGGTCTGCCAGCTTGATGTACTCTGCATGGGGTGGCAGATGCCGGGGACTGAGCTTTGCATTGAATTTCACGCTACAATTCAATTCTATTTATTGCCTCACATAGTATGGAGTAGGGGCAGTGTGCGCCTCCACAAAAATTCTTGCATGTAATTTAGGCTAAGGCTATATGCAAGATATATTAAAAATGCCACCACAAAAATTGTTTCATGTAACTCAGGCTAAAGGCTATTTGCAAGATGTATTAAAAATGCCGCCACAAAAATCGTTGCATGTAACTCGGGCTAAAAGCTATTTGCAAGATATATTAAAAATGCTAGTCCAAGTCAAACAGCGTAACAGTAGTGGATGCGACCTGAAAGCCAGAATAAACCAAACGCTCACCTGCGTTGGCGTTGAGATCCTCTGGCGTCACCATGACGACAAAGCGAACTGCCTTGTCGTTGCTGAACATTTCGTAGGCCCATCTCCGGATGGAACGCATACATTTTACTGCTGCGATTCCGTTGTTTGCTATCAGGACCTGCATCAGACGCAAAGGTAGGAAAACCATAGTTTGCAAGAGAACACTTTTTCTTATATTGCACCACGATAAAATCAAGAAAAAAAAAAGCTGTGCCAGGCATAAGAAGTGTGGTATTGCTAATCAAGATTGGTATCAAGGCTTACTGTCACAAACCACAGCTTTCAAGAGGACTACTACTTCCTCGGTCAAGTACTTCAATAAAACGCCGAAAAATTTCAGGACTACTTGGTATCATTGAATAAATTGATATTAGCCATAATTTGTGGCAAGCCCCAGCAAGAAATCTACCACTTTTACAGAGCAACAAGCAACAAACATCATCCATCACAAGTAAGCAAAAGGACTTGCCATAGGAGCAAGAACTTAAACAAGGAATGATGCACAAGACACTGCACTCCGATTTTCAGTAACACCACATTTTTACTAATTTGTTTCAGAAAAGGCAAACAAATGCCAAAAAACTCGTACAGCGTCAGACAGAAGCTCGCCAAGAAATGGTACCTCTGCCAGACATCTGAGGGCAACAAGCTTAGAATTCAGACAATAAGGCAAGTATACTTGTCACCTGCCATGACAGGTTTAGTTACTCATATATAGGAAGTGGTTGAGAGCATAATACTGTGTACAAGTTAATAAGCACATGGCACCAAGAAATTTGAGAAAAGGATAACACTGCACAAATAAAACACACTATGGGCATGCCAACTGTCAACCGCTTATTCAAATCATGCAGACAGCAAATATATAACTTGCGGCTGCTGCAAACATGCTAGGGGTAGACTTCAGCGATGTGCATTGTTCACGACCGAATGAAAATTTTATCTTAACAATTAGATGCATAGATGACTGAAAGATTTCACAAAAAGCCAATCTGAACATGGTCCCATTTGTAGTGGCTGCCCTGGTACATACTGTTCAGGCAGACGCTCTCATTTTGTTGTTATATGCACCCACTGCCACCATAGCCTCAGATCCAATACGCAAAAAATTATTCATCATCCTCAGTCAACATCCACATATTTTCTTCAATTACAGCAGTGTTACTTGCAACCAGAACAATAGTTACTATCTTGATGGTCTAAATAATCCTTTGGCAGTAGACTCCCAGGTGCATATTTTACTTGTGCCTTGAGACACTACTGCCGACCTTTTCCGTGCCATTTACTTACTCATTAGAGGAAAGAAGCAACTTGCCCAGACCAGGGTTTTGAGTGCGCACAATATTATATAGTTTACATGGCAACAGTTCATGCAAGGAAGAAGAGGCATGAGGTACCTTGTTGATGACATGCCGGCCCCCAAACCGGCTGACAAACTCCTCGGGGGTGGCCACGATGAAGTCCTTCTGGCCCTTCCCATAGTCGCGGTCCTCATTGGACAAGTGAGCGCCCGACATAGACTGCCTGTAAGCGGCCGACCGAATGAGAGAGGGTCGATGAGTACCGAACAACGAAAAATAGTCACTCTAGCACTTCACGTGCCTCGACTGCAAAGCCTCTCCCAACTTGACCTGTGCTGGCCACACAGTTCTGGACATGTATCTTTTGACATCTGAGCAAACCGACACATTCAAAGTTGTCCACATGACAAGTAGCACGCAGCTGCTTTGCTACAGTTGAACTATGTTATTACTCAAATGTTAGATTCAAAATGAAAGTGCCTTCATTATACATAATATTGATTAAGAGCATGTGTCTCCTACATGCTTATATCAGTAACAGAACTGCTATACTTCACTATATCCAATATTTCACTATCTGCATTTGTTATATGAAGGTTAGGCTGTATAAGTGCACATTGTTTCTAACCCTCTGAGTGTTGTTAATGTAGGCAATGTCAGGTTATGTTTTAGTTGTAACCTTTCTTATTTTCTAGGCCTTGAAAATCCAGCCTTCGCATTATCAGTGGGTCGGACACTTATTTTACCAACCTTAGGAAAAAATGTCATGCTCACAGTTGCCTCGTTCCCATTCAAATTTCATAGCAAGACCACATCAGAAAAAAATAAAAAAATAAACACAGTATCTGCCCCTAGCCATCAGATTAACATGCTCCTACAGATGGGGACTGATTGATGAAGGATAACAACTAAATGAGACAAACAAGGATGCCAGGTGTCCTATCAAACTATATGGGACATATTATGAAACCTTGCCATAAACATGAGCAAAAACGGAGCAGCAGTAAGCGCAAAAATATCTAATGTTGTTAGAATAAAGATGCAAGCCGCTGTATTCGCGCTCATGATGTATTTGTACAGAACACAGAAAGAGCACGAGCACATAGACGTTGGCAGCCTCAGTGATTCATCGCAGGGCATGAGCTACTCAGAGCCCTGAACTTGTGTGGCCAAAAGCACAGGTGAAGTGAAGAGACTCATTAGGAACACAAAAATAACACAGCAGGAACACAACAAAGAATCTTTAGAGAAAGCAGACAGGAAAGCATGAAGCAGAGTGTACACTACAGGCAGCACATAACAACAAACACCACCAGTACACCCTGCAATGCTAAAAAAAGACTCACGATTTTAACAACAGTTACCATCATTTATAGCACCCCTCTCATTACATTGTTTTTAAGTAAACCCTTTCAAAAGCACATTAAATATCTGTGCTAACTCGATGGCCAGAAAGATGTGTTGCAAGACCAAAGTATTAACTGCGCTCATGATTGCGACGAAGATTAAAGTCAGAATCAGAGCTAATTTGCTGATGCCTAACGCTTCTGGATTAGGCATATTGACGATGAAAAGATATGTGAAACTTTGAAACTGCCAACGGCACTGACATAATAAAGAAATGGCAAAACTAAAAGCTATGTTGCCAGCTAGTTCCACACTATGCAGGTAGTTTGAAGAACAAATAGAATTGACAGCATTGTCGTGTTAAAGCAAACCACAATACAGCAAAAGTTCCTGCACATCTCGTACTTAATATACACATACTATATAAATTGTGAGACTACTGGTTACTGGCAAAGACCCTTCCATTATTCAGACAGCATCATAAAGCTACAAATGCGAACATATCAAAACATTTCTTTCCCACGGGACATAAGAGAGACAGTACACTACAAACACATGTGTTGCCTAAGACAGTCCACAGGTACGTAAGCTGCTGCTTCAATTTGCTTTAGCAGCGTTGTAAAGCTACAATGTGAAAATGCCGTGACATTCAGGCCTACGAGGACGCAACGGACTTTTGCACGCTACACTGACGACAGGCACGATCGCACAGAACACGCAACTGGCTGAAATACTCACGCACGCAACCGAGCCTTCGCAGCAAAACTAGAAACGAGAAACAAAGGAAGAGACATTATCGTCACAGACTACCCTCTGAGACGTTACCTGCTTCTCAGACTTGTCGTCAAAAACTCAATCAAGAAGCCACAAAACAAAGGAAAGCGTTAACACTTGCAGCAGGCATTTAACGTCTTCGCCATGGACTAAATGGGCAGACAAAAACAAAAAAGAAGTAACCTTCTAGTTCTTACCGGTTACTGAATGCTGCTACAAGGAAAGCTTCAGCTCTGCAATAAGACCCTACAAAAATTGTAGCTCTAAGCCTAGTTCTTGTCTAGCCTAAGCCTAGCTCTAAGCCTAGTTCGTGACAAGCATAGTTCTTGTCCTTCCGAGTTTTAGTCAAGGGTGTGGTATAGCAGGGAATCTCAAATTTATTAATGGAGCACTCATTTTTAATAGATGCTTTTAACCTACGAATTTAACATTTTATTTCTTGATTTTACAACTACAACATGATGTTACAAATGAAGGTACCTTTGACTGCAAAAAAATTTACAATAAGTAGTAGTGAAAAAAGTAGCAATAAGCCTTCCGTTCTTGTTATTCCGAGTTTAATCACTGGTGTGCAATAATTCGACATCTCTAAGACAGGCTCAAGACTTCTGTTTTGAATAGAAATATCTGATAATAGAACTTTATAAAAAAGTTTTATGCAGTCAATTACAGCTGAATATACAGGATTACTGCAATGATTGCCTAGCTGTCAAGCTGGATTCACTTTTATACATTTATTCACTTGCTTACTTATTTTCGTACTCTCAATCACCTGAAGGCCTTGTAGAGCGGAGGGTCAAGAACAGATATTTAAATCTTAGAGGCTGCCTTGAAGTTCTTGGAGTTTGTCTTAAATTTTTTGGAGCTAACACACCACACATGCATGTATTGTGCTAGCTTTCTGTTTAGTGGAGGAAATAAAATAGGTAATTTTTACCATTTTTTTTCTCAACATCTTTCTCTTTCCAACTACATGAGCAGAAAAATATTCAGTATTGTATTCGATGATGAATCCTGCATTCCTTTAAGAATCCACTTTCGACTTGATAAAAAAGAAAGGAAATTTCTTCATTTGAGTGCCCCTAAGCCTAACAAGGTGCAATGCTGAGAAAGCTGCACTCCAGTATGGCCAGACAGTCACCGACAGTACTGCTTCCAGCAAGAGTAGATGAAGTGCTTGCCACGCAAAAGTGCTTGCAGTCCCGTCCGTTTGCAGGTGTGAGCAAGCAAGTTGTTTTGAGAAGTCAATAAGTGTTGCAACAAGCAGGTTCGAGTGCTACACCGATTTATGCACAGTGCTCAATCAGATGGTGCAACAAGTGAAGAAACGTAAGTGGGCATTACTCACCTGAATAGTTTTGCTCGAGACCGATTGCGTCTTAACTCATCGCCCATGAAACGACCACTACTCGGGCTTCCAGGGTCGTCGGTCTCCTCGTCGGAGCAGTCTATTGTGAACAGTGGCCGAGGACCGTTGCTGCAATGCGGAGATGAAAAAAAAGTTGTACTCAGTAATAAGGTCGCCAGGGACAGGTGGTCACGTTTATTTGAATAAGACGAGAAGATACCAGTGCTCTACTGCTTGCAATCAACAACTGTTACTTTCTGACCTAATACGCTCCCTCATTTGGGATCAGGGCTTCACACTTCAGTATCACAGAATGGCTTTAAGATGACGCTTTGGCTCTGAGCACCTAAGGCTTGACTCAGGCAAATGCAAAACAGTGAGATGCCCTTATCGAACAAGTGCTGAAATGACTTGATTCAAGTTTGCTCAAGTTCGTTTAGTTACTGATTACATAATGTATGATATCAATACAGCAGTAATAATTATTTATATTAATAATGTTACATTGAAGAGAAAGTGTTAGGGCTGAATTTCCAATCAGGATTTCAAATCTCTTACAAAAATTGACCAACACAGAATTTAAAAGTACCCCCCCTCTACTAATGTATGTAGGGTAAGCATTCGACATCAAATGATTTTACAAACAAATCATAATATTTGCAAGGCTCAAAATCATGGCAAAAAGCAGGAACTTTCTTTTAATCAACAACAAAATTGCAATATCGGCTTTTACCATTTTCCTCTTTAAACTGGCAGATTGCTCAAAATTTTAACACTAGTATTTTCATTATTATGCTTTCAGATGTTTCAGTCAATCTGATACCCAAGATAAAAAAGAACATTAAAAAATTGACGCGGTAATTTTTACCTTGACAGTTAAATTCGACAGGCTTAGCGGCCCCGTCCACAAGTTACAAGTATTTTCAAGAATGGCTGCCAAAAAATTTCCGACTTACTGGGCGATGACATTAGCAATGGCATTTGTAACCGTAATGTCAGACGATGACACTATGACAGCAGTGACAACTATATATCAAATACGTCAAATAAGTCATCATGTTAGGACACAAGGTCTGTCACTGAACTTTGTTAACTATTTCACAATCTTTTCGTGACGGCTATCAGTAAGCTATAACTTAAGGTGGGTTTACAGTCCGATGTTTTCGACGCATGGGCGAGCGTCGCTCGTGCCTAGTCCCACTACGTCGCTTGCATTGCGCCAGCCGAAATGCCATCCCCGCTAAACTTCGAAGTGCGCGTCGTCAGCTGCTGTTCTCATTCTGCGACCATCGCCGAAGCAGCATGGGCACTATTTTCTTCACGCAATGCATTGTGGGTCAGCGCAGTGGGCGTGACCAACGTGCAGATGAATCAAGAGCCATCTCAACACTGGCTCCGTCCGGTTACGCTGGCTGCACCAGTGTGTTGAACTATAGATGCCGTTCTCGCCAATGTGACATAGCGTGTTCGCATGCTCACGCTACGTCGGACTATATTTAGCCCTTGACTATCCTGTCATAGCGACAGCAAGTTTCCAATTGGATGCAACGTCGATAATTTTTCAACATTTCATAATGTTATTCATAAAACGGATGCCACCACTTTTTATTGCACTAGTATCAGTTTTTCATTTGCTTACCACAGCATTTCAGCAATGCTATAACATCGTGACAGCACCGCCATTAGAGAAAATGGTACTGCCCACAATTTGCAAACTCTGCCCCTTTCTCTAGCAATTAAACCCTGCTCCAAAATAGTACATCAAATTATCAATAAGCTTTTCAAGCTTGTAAAGTCTTCCAGCTAAAGGACAAGCATTAACAGGTGTCTAAGAAAGCATAAAAATAAAAGAAGTCCCAACAGCAGTGGCAATAGAGCTAACAGATGTGTTATACAGAGCAGCTTTCCCTCTTCTCCCAGTAACTAAGTTACGCCCAAGAGGGTACATAAGTTACCACCAGGCTCTTTGAGCTGCTAAGGTCTTCCAGCTAAAGTTATTATTAGGTGGCTAGGAAACAAATAAAACAAAGAGTCATGATATCAACAAGAAGCAAATACTTGCATGAAAGCTTGCAATGCTTTACAAAAAGAAGAAAACAAAAGAGAAAAGGAAGCAATGTTACGAATCTCCACCAACCTCTGGCTGGGTTATTTTTCTTGATGCTATACCCGCAAAATGCAATGTTTCATAATTCACTACCTTGATACATGCACAAGAAATTCTGCCATGCGCTGGCAAAACAACTTATCTCCAAGCCTCATACACAATTTTATCACCACTGACAAGAGCAGCCACTCTCGTCTGCACAGAAGTAATAGATATTTCCTACCCATTCACCAAGAGCTCCTCCATGGTCAGCTTTCACACGCAGTTTTCTTTGATGAGAAGAAATCCGTTCGCTCCGCAGCTTCAATATAGCTCAGCGAGAAAACGAAAACCTATTTCACCACTGTTTAGGCGAAACACTGGTTTCCAGCACGCACTGAAGAACTCTCTGATGCATCACTGCTCAGTTCTTCCGTCTTCCAAAGCATAGGAAATCCACACACTCAAATCGAGACAAACGCACCAGCACGCTTTCTCACTCCAAACGGCAAGCAAGACGCAAGTTTGTCACCACTCAGTAGAGAACACCATTGCCAAGTGTAGGGACGACCGCTACTTCGACACCAGACCGAGCACCACGACGAAAAAGTGCATCAACCCTTCCTCCACGACAGAGTCCAGCTACTCTGTTGCGCTGGCAATCTGAGACCCGCTCCGAGCCTGGACAGCGACATGCAAGAGTGCCGGCGTCGAGATAACGCCGGGTCGGACGACTGCTGACGATCGCGTGGCGCTCGCATGATGCAGACGGCTGATTTGGGGCCTCAAGAGCACTGCTGTGAAGGAGAGGGCGCGACGGGAGCTAGACTTCGAGAAATTTTTTTTCCACACAGTGCCAGCGTTTGAAACAGGAAAGCGACGCAGACGACAATGGCCAGAGGTGGGAGAAAGTGTGAGTGCCCTTGTGTCTGATACGGTGGAGTTGTCTTAATCTCTTACCCTCGTTCATTGGCTCACTGCTGATAAAGAGGCACAGCTTGGAGTGGGCTTGTGTAAGGGGATGATAAAGAAGATGCACGATGAAATTAGAAACACTGGCAAACGCTGTGACACGTGAAACACGTGCAGTGATAAAGAAAACGACGAAGCCAGGGTCAGCACGACGTACGCTGTATATCCTACCTGCTCTGTCCAAGCCATGTGCATGGTCTGTACACATGGGACGTTTTCAATGTTGGGAAACAATCCTGCTTACAAGGTTTGTGGCATCACTAGTTTCAAGGAGCAAGGGCACAAGTTATAGCCATTTACGTTGCCCATTTTGTTACAAGCCCCTAGTAAGATCTCTATGAAGTCACAGAATCATGGTATAGCTTACTTTAGGTGACAAAAATAGCTTGAGAGTATTTGGAAAAAAAAGAAAGACTATGGTTTGTGTCAACCTAGGTATGCAGTGGCAAGGGCACTGCTCTCAAACTCAAAGAGAACTTGTATACATGCAGCGACCTATTACACTCACTCATTTCTGCGATGTCCAGGCAAGCTTCAACCTCCTTCAGTAATGGGGAAATACAGGGCAAAAATGAGACTAAGGCTTGAAAACTGGATGGCATGAACGCCTGTGTTGTCTGTTTCTTTAATCTTTGTCCCGTTTTTGCACTGTCTGCCCTATTATGTCGTCATACCAATAAGCTTAGATAACCATTTCGCAGCACATTCCTTCAATATCAGCATCCGTCAGAAACTATGCTTTGGAGCACGAAGGTACCGAGGCAAAATGCAGTGCTTGTTTTGTGAACAGAACTTGTAGTAAATTCTTAAGTCATCGCTACCTATCATGAAGGTACCTCGGGTCATATAACAGCATCTGAGAAGGCGCTAGCAATCTACGATGGCAGGGTAAAAGACTATTGGCATCCCAAACATGGTTGGCAGACATCCAGATACCACAGACTGTGTGGTGCCTACTCACCCAAAGCCGTTGAAGTTGCCGCCGTTCAAGAGGTGGCCGTTGGAGGCGGTGATGGTGTTGCCGTCGCCTTCGTCGTCCCAGCAGGGCTCGACGACAATGCGCACGGGTGAAGTGTTGACACCGTTGTGGGCTGCTAGGGACTCGAGCCGTTGCAAGTCAGTGCGCCCCTTGCTCTCTGGAGTGCCATTCATTTCGGCTGGGGCCTCTGGGGGACCTGTGGACAGGAACGGCGAAGAAAGAAAAGGGATTATGCAAAAAAGAGGTGAGGCGTGCAGACAGGACACAAGTGTAGAGAAGTGGACAACACGAACGCCGACTATCAACTGAAGGAAGCACTGAGGCGAAAAAAGGAAGAAGACACAAAACTCATCTGCGCAAGCTCTGGAATGATAACACCACGTGTCAGTCGGGTACACGTGCCGGCGTACATGAGAGATAACTGTTAAGGCACTTAATCTCTTCCTTATGTAAAGTAATTGAAGGCTGACTCACGCACGCACTTCCACCATTATAGATATGCCATGCCTCTACCATAAGACGCATATCTTCATTCTTATGCCCGTACAATATCGCGCATTAGAGAAGTGGACAACACGAACGCTGACTATCAACTGAAGGGAGCACTGAGGCAAAAAAAGGAAGAAGACACAAAACTCATCTGTGCAAGCTCAGGAATTGTAACCTCTTTTTTGCATAATGAATCCTTACCAACTAGCTCAGCTGTCTGTCGTTCTAAGAAAAGGAATGGTGCTTAGATTGATCGATCAATTGATTGAACTGCACTTGAGCGCCAAAACTCAAATGAATTCTGAGGTTCAGCTCTTTATTACTCAACTCGTAGCGGTATACACTGGCATCGAGATGCAGCAAGGACTTATTTCACTTGGCATTTCAGGCCTACATTTTACTTACCTGTTTTCCATCAACACACCCTGGATAATATGTCTGTTATTGCTCAAAAAGAAAGATCAATGAGAAGCACTATATTTAGAATGGCAGAATATTCTGTCGGAAATCTTGGAAATCCTGGTTGAAAGATGGTTCAGCATTAGCGGAGTAAACAAATTTAAAACTATAATTTTACATATTTTGCACAAAGACACTGATATCAACGATGTCACAGCTTTCAGTGCTTTACTAGCAGGCACATGTCAATGTTTTCATTCATAACGTATGTTTGAGCACTTAAACCACTCTAAAAGAAAAAAGTTCCAAGGAGCTTGTTTCAATGAATCAAAATAACCTTTTTTTGTTTGTCGATGAGTTTTTCTTACTCTTTGGTTCCTTCAGAATACATTGTCCTTCACCGATAAACGATTGGCAAGCCTTGAGAAGATGCAGCCATTTTCCCATGGAGTCGCAGAGTCAGGAACTTCACAGCCACCTATATTTCATTTTGATGTCCTTCCTGGTTTACCAGGCCTCCATCTGCTCCCAGTAAGACTGAACTATCCGAACTTCTCAAGCTTAATTCACATACTTTGACTTAGCGCGGAATCCCTTTGGAATAAAAAAAATTCGATGGAACAGTAAGGAAAAATCTTGCTTAAGCCAGCCGGTCACACGTCACAAATTATTATACGACACACAACCACAGCAATGAGAGAAACAGTTGTGGCGGGATTTCAATCGAGCATCGAGAAAGAAAAGACCCCAGATCCCTAGAAATGTAATGCAACAAGCAGACATGACAGGATGTACGCCAAATACCGACAGAGTTACAGCTGTTTGAACATCCTGTTGTATCTACCGTCATGCTTTTTCCTCTTTTTTTTTTACCTTTCTTTTTCACGACAATATGTAAGTGACTTCAGAGACCAATACCCTATAAAACTGTTTGCGTTTATAACTGCTGAACATAAAACAGACATACTTTTTACTTCTTGCTTTCTTTCCTGCCTCCAACGTGGCTCTTTTACAACCACTCCATCTCATTTCAACCACTGCAAGATGGTAGTCGCTCCCAAGGACGCAGTTTTACAGAACTAAGGCTGTTTCGTTCTTATGCTTTATTCTACGATTGCACGGTTTGGTATTTCTTTATTGTTGCTGTTTTTAGTGTTGCTTGTTTGCCTTTAGCACCTAGGTTGATGCTGCTTTCAGTTAACTACGTTTCAATGCATATTTCTTAGTGTCAACACATTAATGATGTCTTCAGACCTAACACTATGTACTTAGTCCACCTGAGTGTTGTACATTCAATATAAATCTTTAAAATTTATGTTCTCCCAACAGTCTTGCAGGTGTTGTTGCAGTTATCCACAAAGCGCTGGCAACAACAACATTAACAACAGTGGCAGAATCATGCATCCACTGAAAGGACTATTATACATAAAAATGCGTGTAGATCAATTTGCATGTGCACTATACAACGTGTTAATATTCAAAGACAAGTTTCAGCCTAAATCAACCCGAATGTTGCGAAAACTGCTTCTTCCGACAGCTGATGGGCGCTACTTGCAGATTCAATAGCACTGCTTCAAGGAAGGTGGTTATCCGAGTGTGTGCCTAAATAAAAACCACAATCACGATACCTTAGTCTCAAGGAAGAGCAGACCAACTTTAGACAATGTGCAGCAGTTGCACATGTGGGGAGACATGAATTGCACGTTAGTGGTGACTGAATGACTGATTGATTAACTGGGCTTAATGGTCAAAGCAACATCACCATTACAAGAGACGCTGTAGTGGGGGAAGGACCACAAATGAATCGTGATGTACATAAAATGGATTCATGGAAGAGTAAGCAAATAGAACTGAGGTATCGTCCAGGTTAAGTACATGATATGATAAAGCATGTAGAGGGAAGAGGTGCCTGTAGGGGTCGTGACTTTAACCAAACAGAATGCTTAATTTCACAGAACATTTATAGAAAGGTCTGCATTGTTTCAGAGCTAACAGTATAAAAAAAAGATTACGCACAGCATTCACTGCAAGAATGAATAAAACAAGGACTAAGCAATGAGTTCACTGAAAGCGAGCATGTCAACAGGATATGACAGACAACTAACAAACTATGAAAGCAAATTCGTGAAACGGTCTATCACGGGACCAGGGAAGAGATCTCCGAAAAGAAGGCACATAATCATCTTGCTGTCAAATACAAGACACGTAATCTCAGAATATGAAAATAACCTTTAACGTCTTGAAACTGCACAGTGGCCCGGTACTGAGGGATGCCATAGCAGCGGAGGCTGCAGATCAAATTTGACCACCTGGCGTCCTTAAATGTGCACCTAATTCTAACTACACATGGCATTATCGGAAATCTGACGCCGCCGAAGTAGCGAACCGTAATCGCGACGAGCAGCAGAACGTTACGCACAGCCACTGGACCACTGCATAGTGAACTGTGGATGGTGAAATAAGCATTGTGAACTTCAAGTATTATAACAGGACATTTTTAAACCAGTGTGCTATTCAGGCTCCAATATGGCAGACGATCGCTTCACGTCCGAATACGAACGCACGACAACCCACGCCACATACGTTTGCCTGCAGAGTCCGAAAGATCATCGTCAAGATAAGAGATGGGAGCGCGATCAACGCGACCTAGCTATCAAACGTCACGCCACTTACTTGACAACTTCTGCAGCAACCGAGAAAACATCCTTTTTTCGCGTTTGCAGCGGACCAATGCCGCGCCGATCCGGAGAAATCTGTCAAGAGCACAACGAACACACCGGCTTCACTGCCTAAGTGTGTGTCTTTCTGGTCCAGTGTCCATCAGGAGAAAACGCGCTTATTTTTATTTTTTTATATATATATACACATTTCTTTCACGTTCTTTCCCCGGTCGTCCGCCAGGTATATAAGTGCGCATCGCCGCAGGCAGGGGAAGGTTGAGCTGTTCAGAAAAGAACGACTTCCCTTCATGGGCAAAGGATATAAAACGAAAAGAAAGTTACGCACCGAATCAAAATGAAAAGAAAAAAGAAATGAGTTGAGAGCTTGAGCACGCAAGACGAAAGTACGTGTCGGTTGCGTGTGCCAAAGAATCGGGGAGAGAAATTCGCTCCTATATGACGTGAAACGTCGCCGAAGGTGGTGGTGGTGGCAGTACGCACAACATATGCGGTGAGAGTCATACAATTCAAGGACAAACACACGGAAAAACCGTGCGCACGCGAATATGTAGTACATGGCCTTGCCTCGCTGGAGAAGAAAAGATTCCACAAACGTCTTTACGTATTTGCTTTCCCTCCTTTTTTTTTACTCGCCCCAACGACTTTTCTTGCGAGCAGTCATCGGTGTACTTTCCTCTCTAGAAGGGCCCTCCCGCAACAACAGCCCCTGTGTCATTTTATTTCTCCATTCTCGGTTCATTATTATTTTTTTTTCGTCACCCTCACCCAGGCGTACCTTGAGCCAGTGGCATGCAAGCATGGTGCTTGCTCTAGGGTCACAAAAGTTGACGCCGCTAGAGTTGCGAAACACGGACGACACTGCGCTACGTTTTTTTCCTCTGTGCAGCGCCAGATAATCAACGCTCGGAGAGTGAGGGCGAGCGAGATTAGCGGCTAACCCGGCCCGCTAATGAGTCTTTAATCGCTCGCCAGGCGTGAACGTGTTGTGAGAAAAAAAAAAGGAACGCGTCGCAGCGGTGTGTGAAGAACCATCGCACGGCAGACGACATAAAAAATGAGGAAAGCACGCAGGTTAGGCCTAGCGCCTTCACTCGCGGGCGAAGCAGTCGGCGTGTAGCAGACGTCGCCGTTCCTACGTACCCGACAGCTCGGTCGCGAAGCCATGGCAGCCTCCCTCACGTTGCTCTCGAACCGCGCGTCGATTAGCTCGGCTTGATAAAGGCACAGTCGCGGGAGCCGATACACTTGACAAGGCCAGCGGATCGCCGTCACCGGGAGGTCACTGATCGCACACGCTTATCCAAGTGCACCCAGAGCACGGCGTTCATTCATTCGGCGCGAACCACCAATCCCCTGGCCAAGCAGGGGGGGTCTGCGAAGCGCGGCGTCGTCTGCTACGGAGAGGCAACCGGGAAGCGAGCGCGTCGAGGTACGGGCATCGCGTGGAATATGCAAATGTGGCCGCTAAAGAGAAAAAGGACGGACAGTCGATATTATTGGTGTGTATTTACCCGTGGCACCTGCTGCTGCGTGGCGGAGGTAGAAAGGCGTAGCATTCCAAGACGCGGCCGTAACTTGCCGGCGCTACGAAACGGGCGCCTCGCGGCCAACAGCACAGACGCGGCGGTATCGTCACGACGCATCGTACGATATGGCGTGAGTCCCTCACGGTGGTGGTGCTGGGTGGGTGGGGGGAGCTGTGGATCGTACGAGCATCGTACGGTATGGCGAGGCGGAAAAGCGTAATAAGGAGCCATAACTGCCCGATGATCCACGTAAGGCCATGGAATGGGCACGCGCCGAAGGCGCACCAAAGTACGAGAAAACGGCGTACGCCGTCAGTCGAGAATAAAAGAAAAGCATGAGGCATTAACGAAATAAGCGAAATGATTCTTTCTTTTTTACTTACGGACACGACAGCGCCCTACAGCGACGCAGAGAAACCCGCGAATGTTTCCAGGTTTTGGGGCGTGCCTCTTAGGCACGCATGACAGGTATCTTTTCCTCCTCCCCCCTTTCTTTTTTGCTGGTAACCTAGGGAAATAGCTCTTTAATTGCAACAATCACAAAGTTTCCTACAGCAACAGGCTTCAAAACCAACACGTTATTCATGAAACATTTAAATGTTTCTTTATCGTCGCATGACCCGTGAGAAAAACTTACCCAACGAAATTTAAAAAGCAAGTTGCATTGGTAAATTCTGTTTTGTTTAAAATCCAAAGATGGCGCGCAAATAAGTTAGCAGTAATTTAGTAATCACAAAAATATGGGCGAATTTTGACAAAAAGGTTCTCAGTTGAGATCTTTGGAGTGCTATCAGAAAAATGGCGCGATGCTTTTTTTTTTTTTTTCACGTAATGGCGCTCTTTTTGAATGATCTGAAAACTGACGACGTTTGCGCAGGACGATCGCAGAAGACCTATATACGTAGGGCAGCACCGTTTTCCTGACAGATTTCGCCTGCAATGTTTCCTGCGAAATTGAAAAGCAAAACACGTTTAGTCTTAAGGGACGACTATGGCATGAACTGCCGTGCTACCTCACGATCAAGCCCCACTGTTCTTAGAAGAGGAAACTTGATGCAGGAATAAACAGCTAGGCGACGTGATGATAACGCCCTATTGTCCTATCGTAAAATGATGAGTGTATACGAACAGCAGAAGTTAAAAGGATACGGTCAGTGTAATTAACGCGTTGCGAAGACAATTAAAAGAACGACCCCCACCCCCTCCCTCACAAGGAAGTAAGTAATGAAGTCATAAAGCCTCTTCACATGTTTAGCTTCAAACTACTGCTCGTTTGCTAGAAATAGTACCATAAGTAAACATCAATATAGCTATAAGGACGTCCGAAAATAATGTGTTGCAACACAGGTAAATGTACGGTGGTTGTGTATTGCTGGTTATATGGGTCCGTGTTACGCTTGCGTTGTTTTAATGGTGTTAATTGACTACCTCCGTCATTACTAGCGCTTTAATTTCAGATTCCTTAAATAATGTTATCTTATGTCGTAAAATTTCTGCTTGACTGTTAATTAAATAGTGATTCGGAAGACGTCAGTAGACTATTTATTTGTAACTGCGCAGCAAGGTTAAAAATGACTAACAACGCTACATCAACTATTGAATGAAAATATAATATTGACAATGGAACGTCTTGGTACTGCCTGTGTTAACAATCCTTAATTTTATGACAGTACTGGTGAGAAGATACGGAAATTATGAAGCAGTGTTGTCGCAGGTTATATTGGAGGTCTCTGCCTCTTCTGCGAAGTGACCGAAGTCAACCTATACATCAACCTCTTACTTTATTTTAATCAGCAGTTAGCCGTATCAGTTTACCGCATGGTTCGTCTACCACGTCGTTGTGTGAACTGGGAAAGTGGGACGCTACGCTGCCACAATATTGATTGAACAAAATAAAAGTTCAAGGTCTCTTATCAAAGGATCGAAACAGCCCAGCAATCCTGACGCTTCGTACAATTTGCTTTTAAAGGCACTTACTTTTTCTGAAACGGATAATGCGATATATATGGGTTTGGTTTCTACTTGCCGGAAGTTGCTTTCTCTTTCATCAGGTGCACACCCAGCGGGGGGGGGGGGGGGGGGGCGCACACCAGGCATGTGAACATCGTCATCTCACCCGCAAATTCTATGTACCACCCATTGGACCACGAATATCATATGGACATACCGATTAGACCCGAACGTCCAAGTACCGGTCAGGACGTCTAGTGGCTAACATGCGGACATTAATTTCGTAATGTCTTATTTAAGACGTCCTTCGGACATTCACACGATTGAACTTCTGGGATGTAAACAAAATCCCAAGACTTTAATCCTATGGATGTCCGAAGGATTTATTCAACGGGACGTCCCATACCGGCCATATGTGGGACCAACACACGCAATCCAACACGCATGTGGGTTTGGTTTCTACTCGCCGGAAGTTGCTTTCTCTTTCATCAAGCGCACACCCGGAGGGGGGGGGGGGGTGCAGGCGCACACCGGACATGTGAACACCCCCATCTCACCCCCAAATTCTGTGTACCACGTACTACGTGATATAGTGCAGCATGCCGCTTGCCCACCCTCCCCGGCCAAGTGGCGTGACCCCAGCGAAACAAATACCTGGCTCTGCCACTGACTTTCATGTCCCGGTGTTCTGCCGTTTCCACACATCATTAAAAAAAATTGTTCCCGTTTGTTTTCCTGAGTTTTATTGTCTGTTGGCTTCATGTAACATTTTAAGGCTACGAGACAGGAGGTCACGTGCATCGGCAACTTTCTCTGCCGAAAGGATAGGTGCGTTCCTCGTTTTCATGTCTCACATTTTTACGACGTTAATGATCCGGTTGCACATGTTTAACCGGACGATGGAGCGACCAATCAGGAAGTGCCGTACTTATTTTTCTTCCTGTACCACAGCGCCACGTGGGAAACGCTTTCCTTGGAACGAACTGCACTTGTTCTCATGACATGAAGTTTCAATGACGTCAACGAGCTTTATCACCGTTGCAGCTCCCAGGCAAAGCCAGCCCCGTCCAATTGTAAAGTACCGTATTCACTCGAATCTAAGCATCCCACCTAGCTTTTTTTTTCTTCTTTTTTTTTTTTCCACGCACCCTTTTATAACCAAAATTGTGAGTGCGTGCTTACATTTGAAGCAATACAATAAATCCTACAATAAAAAGATCGTTCTTTTTTTCTTTGTGGATAAAAGTCAGAATTAAGTTTCAGGTTCTTTCAGGTTAGGTTAAGTTTCCGTTCAGGTTTCTTTCAGACGTAAGAAAACTTATGGTCAGCTCGGTAAATTACACGTTCGCCATTCCTAAGATTAATTCATACAAATTTACGCTTTCTTTCATCTGAAACGCAATTATGCCTCCGCTCTCCGAGATATGCTTCGTCTGCCAAAATTGGCTTTTTAAAAGAAATCACCCTTCTGTTAATTAAGTCTTTTTTGTGACGCAGAACATTTCGTCAGACGTCACTTAACGCCCGAAATAGGAAAGAACGGTTGTTTACACTGGCATTATTGATTTTTTTTATTTAACTAGACCGTAGCGAGAACAGCACAGGGGGCAACAAAGAAGGGGAGGAGGGGATGAGGTCATGGATTATAAAAATTAAAAAAAGGCGGTAATCGTCACAGAGTAACTCCCAATCCAAGTGTTCCACTGTGCGGCAGTATTGCGAGTCTTTTTTAAACTCTAATTGATTGATTAATTGATTGGTTGATTGATTTATCGATTGATTGATTGATTGATTGATTGATTGATTGATTGATTGATTGATTGATTGATTGATTGATTGATTGATTGATTGATTGATTGATTGATTGATTGATTGATTGATTGATCGATCGATCGATCGGTCAGTCGGTCGGTCGGTCGGTCGGTCGGTCGGTTGGTGGGTTGGTTGGTTGGTTGATCGACTGACTAATCGATCGATCGATTGCGTTTAGCGTCCCAGAGCAAGACCTGGGCCGTGCAAGACGTCGTAATGGAGGGTCGAAATTACTCCGACTAACGGCGATTCCTTGACGCGACCTAAATTTGAATACGTTACACCAGTGAACAGTTCTTGAGCGTCGTAATTTATTGGGAACGTCGCAACTCCGGTGAACAGAGAATCACAGCGAAAAAATAAACGGCGTTTAATTGTTATTTCAATGTCAGAACAGGTGCAGAATCACTTCCTTGTTATCTTTTTTTTCTTTACACTTACTTCAACGCTGGAAACGAGTACCAGTAAGAAAAATAACGATGAAGAAATCTTCCGTGAATGCTCACCGATGCACACCCGTCAGCAAAAGTACACGGACCAGGGATTGTGCGACAAAACTAATTTTTTTCCGTCTGTAAATGCAACTTGAAATGAAAGACTGCAATCCAAACTTGGCATTACGAATTTTCTAGTGCAATCGTCAGTTTCCGTTTATGCGTGTTAATTACGAAAAAATCCAGTTTTTTCCGCGACCCCGTGGTCCGTATACTTTTGCTTACGGGTGTACTATACGTACTACAGCTTGAAAGTTTACATGCGGTAAAGCAATAAATGAAAAAAAGAAGAAAATTAAAGATATACACCCGCTGTGGTGCGCGTGCGGTTACAAGCCAGCATTTCTGCACTTCCACTAGCGACACCAACAAGAGGGGCTATATTTCATATTTGAAAACCCCCTCTCCCTCCCTCCAGTCCGTACGATGATCTATAATTCTTATTCACGACGTACGACTCTTCTCGAAAGACGCCGAAGCTACGCTTGAACCTATCGCACCGATCAACCAATTCCGTATGCATTATAGGTTAAAAAGAACAGAGCCGACTGACCGGCCGGTGACGTCATATCTCCAGCGTCGACGTAATCACAGCCCCGAATGCGCAGGAGGGGAGAAAAAATAAGAAAGGGAAAGGCCCGGTGTTGACGTCACTGCGATTAGCCATGACGTAAGTTCGCGCCACGACCATTTCCTCCTCTCCCCACGCGCCACTTTCTGGACGACGGCCATGGGACGAAGCTAATTGCCGGGCTTGCTTCTTCGCATTCTCTGGGTTCTTTCTTTTACGCGCTTCCCGCCGGCGTTTGGCGGCCTCAGCCAGAACAGCTCCGCGAGTTAGATGGGTATCAGAGAAGGCTTGGGGCGGGTCACCGTGCGCGGTCTCAATTGTGTTTTGAAGCGAACGTTACCTCCGACCAAAACGGGAAACCATTACGGTCAATGTGCTTGAGCCGATTGACGTCGTTTACTTTCCAATAGGTCTGACAACTGCTCGCATTTCCACATCCCCGTTTCTTTTTATACAATCATGAGGAACGAGCCGAGGTGGCCTCAAAACGTGGGGCCTAACTACACGTATAACAAGTCCGAATTGTTGTTGTATACTTTCTTCATTTCGTATTTAAACCCCAACCAGATCAAGAGCTGTCGGAACTGATTTAGCTCCTGTATTTCTCTTTTGCTTCAGTTCAGTGGCTATCACATCTTTATATTCGCGCATCCAACTCTGCACTTTATGGATCGAAAGATCTGGCAAGTGAGTACATCACCGTTGTGTCCTTGCCGCGAAGGTAACGGAGGGCATATACCACGTGCTGTGCGACAGTCAAACCTATGCGCCACCACCATCGCATTTGGAAACAAAGGGGATGCTTGGATTACTTCGCTACTGCCAGTTTCAACTGTGCTCGTAGGCTGTGGACGACAGACACCCGAACCACTAAAGATAGACCGGCTGTTTTCCTTATAAGGCAGTCCAGTCTGCTGGACATCTTCACTCTTGTTGGTGAGCGTTTGATTCCCCACGCCGTCCTTTCTCTATTTTTAATTTATTTCATTTACTTCATTCCATTACCAGTCATCACCATCTGGACTAGCAGCCTGCCCTGCCATAGTTGGTTGGACTGACCTGTTCACCTCTTAAATCAAGTCGATTTATTCGTACATCTCTACCCGATCTTCCATGCCAGTGAATCCGATTCGACGCACAGAGACGATCGGTCGTCGTTGAATTATGGCGACTGCACGACCGACCACTGACTGAGGAGACGACCCCTAGAAGTCACCAACCTCACTGCTCGTAAAAAGGCACAAGTCGACGCTCGAGGTCCCGCTACATTTTTGGCATCCGACTGAACTGTATGGATGCACGTCTCCGGCAGAGCACTGTGGTTTCTTGTGCGGTGTGCTTCAACTTCTTCTATGCCCAGACAGATTTAAATCACCCTTATCACTCTTCTCCACCAATCCTGCAGACACCCTCTTGCTTATCTTTGCACTGTGCATGTTAAAGGGGTACTGACATGATATTCTCGACTACTCATTTTTTTTCGTAAAGTGAAGCTTTATACCTCTATACTTTAGAAAATATAGTGAGAAACCTCAGAGCGCCGTATATAAATTAGCATAGTAGGTTTCTTACAAGCACTTTCGGTTTCGCTTCCCATTAGGATACTACGTCGTGACGTCGCAACACAGTATAAACAAAACCTAAACTGACTGCAGGAAAGCCATTACATTAATGCTATAGATCACGAAAATTGCCAGGAGATTCAACACCTCCAATAGAGACTGAAATTGCTCTAGTTTACGTGAAAATAAAGTTGTCGGTACAGTCAAAAGTGCTCTTTTTTACGTTGATAGGATGTTATACAAATGTCTGCAGCATATTCGTTACATTTTTTGGGATATTAGTGAAAGGCTGAAATGCGCTACAACTGCGTTACCAAGATGAAATTTTGTACATTCACATTACTGTGTGGGAACAGTTTGGCATACTTTTATTGACAGACCGTAAATAGAACATAAAATTTCAATAACATTGCTGTGAAACAAAAAGTCGCGAGGCTGCCTGGCCTAGCAGGGCTTTTGCATATTGCCTGCTGTGGCAAATATTAATTCCTCAGTAGGCGCTATGTGACAGGTGCAAGGGGGAGAACGCCACACAGCAAGATCAGATACTTCGCGTGAACGCATAAGTGCTCACGCACGCCCATCACGTGGGCATGCCGAGTCCCTCTTCTTCAGGACCTCACACCTGGTACAAGTATATTAATGAATTAGCTCACATTTTAGGAGTAAATTGAAAGCGGAAATAGGAGAGTAGATGCAAACTTATGACATGCAAACATGATAGTCAAGAACTATAATTTGAACAAGTGAGGAAACGTTCGTCATAGGGGAACTGAAAAGAAAAACAAACGCCTCTGGGAGGACAACTATTCATGTGTGGTCGAAAAAGTTTTGTCAGGTCCTTACAAAATACACTGACATGCCATGTGATATATATATATATATATATATATATATATATATATATATATATATATATATATATATACACATATATATATATATATATATATATATATATATATATATATATATATATATATATATATATATATAGACAAACTTTAGCTGATACTTTTCAAACGGCACTGTGCACCAATAAAATAGACCTATCAATTGGTACTTGAATGGTATCCTATATACATCCACAATACATTATCTGGTAGCCTAACAATCATGTAGATAGTACGTCCAATAAACAGCAACGCTTTTTCTTATAAAAACGGCACGTACGCGAGACGTAACATGTACGTGACTTCAAAACGTTGACGTTTGGAGCAATTATAGACGTTGAAGAGACGTTCGTGGTTCAGAGGGAAATTATTTAGAGCGTTGTGAGGCTTGACTGTATTTTTCCTATGGTTCAAAGGTCCCGGAGCTCCATTTATAGCAAATGAGAACTCGGAAATATTGTGTCAGTACCCCTTAAACCGTCCCAGGGCCAAACGTTTCTTGGATCTACCTGCTTGCTTGGTACAGTTCGGGCTCAATGGAATGACTTTGCATTAAGATATGTTCTGTATGTTTCCCATAGCTTAACTGCAAACAGCAGGGGCAAATATACTATCAAAAATTTTCCTGTAGCATTTTAAAAACCCGTCCTATACCCACAAAAAGTAAACGCGTCCCTTTGGAGTTGTGTTTTCGTTTGATAGAGCCTTAACCTGTCCTTATACGTATTGCAGTTTACGGAGTAACGAAACACTAGAGGCATGGACGGCAGCAACATCGACGGTAGTGACATGTTAGGGTTGTATGTTGAACCACATAGTATCATAAACTGTATTATGTTTCCTATTGTTTTATACTTTTGAAGGAAAAAGAAAATAGAGTGTACGTATTCATGCTTTTGCTTCCGACATCATCAATACACAAGCTAAGCTGCACATAGCACATATCCTTGCAATACTAGCGTTATGCGATTTAGTTAAACTCAACGTCACGAGATGGCGCCACCAATGCTCTGTAGACGTCTACGTCTCGAGCATTCTGTGAATGGTAATATGCCCATCGGGCACGTGCCACCCCGAAATTTCTGTGTGCCAGGACATACCCGGCTAAAATTTCTGATTTATAGCACAGGATTGCATTTGCGAGCATTAGCTAGCACTATTACTTATCCCCACGTTTCACGCACCACCGCATACTTAATGTAGTCCCTAAGACCTCTATGTTCCATTGCTGGTGCATTTAGCTATTCCCTTTCATTTTTAGTTTATCTTGGTGGACGCTTGAGTTGGTATTTCCTTTGTTTGGGCATATATCCTGGTATTATTATACATCCCCATTGCTTGACGATGGGTACGTCTAGCTTTTGAAACGACCGCACGTAATTACTTGTCTCTTCCTTAAAGATCACAATTCCCTAAGATATTCCTGGTAAAACAGGTAGTTTACAAACAGCGCTTGTTTGAAAACTACCCGTGTCCATCGTTCTTTGTGCGGGCTAGTTTTACAAGGAATAATCACCTGCTCGCCCAGCTTTCAGTTCTGCGATTTACAAAGACTTGCGAATGTAATTGCAATGGCAATGCAGCAAGATTCATCACTGCATTGCCCGCGTTGCATCGCTGCATTGCATTGCACAGCAGTCGGCAACCAAGGCACACGGACCGCACGGGGTTGTGTTACTCCACCTGCCAATTGCAGAAGCAAACATCGTCGTCATGCGACCTTTTCAAAATGGCGTCGTATTTGATACCTCCGGAGCGTCTGCTGTTTTTGAAGAGTCTTTTCATCGGCGGAAGCGATGGGGTGTGCAACAGACATAGACAAAGTGCATGGAGTCTTAGCATTTCACTCTTCAAAAGTACGCGGTACAGTTCATTTCACTGCTGACCCCGCTTTACTGATGAAACTTCACTGACAACTGAAGTGAAACTTGGCAATAAATAGTTGCAGAGAAGCAACCGTTTTATTTCAGTTCAATAAAGAATTTCTCTGTCACCGTTCCTCTATAATAGACGAGTGAAAACATACAAAATTACGCGCTTATAATTATATTGTTGTGGTTACAGTCTTATTTAGGTAACAGGGAAAGTTTGAAGTACGAACTATTTGCAGCCTCGCGGAGGAACAGTGGCTAGCGGTTATGAGGGCGTGGCCGGGGCTTCAGTGCAGACTTGAATTTTATCCGACTATATATCCGCACAAATTCAAATGAGAACTATTCCGAGACTGCTCCAACGCGTTGCTCCATTTCCAGGTTCACCTACATTTGTAACAGTGGCATAATCCATACTCAATAACGAAACTTTTCCAAATTTCATAACTTCATCGCACGTTTTTGTTTCCTCCAAAACGCACTTCCTTCTGTATTTCTACTCGAAGCCCACACATCTTCACTGCTGAACTAACGCATTTAACCACTCCTACCTGTCTGATGCAATTTAATAGTAGAATGAATTGTCTGATGACGGTAATGGAACACACCCTAACCATTTAGGTTTACATACGCTGGTAATTGACAAATGTTAATTAATGATATTTTGTTGTGCATGCTCTGTTTAGGCTCGACAAATAATACTGCGGCGCTGCGGACACCTGTTCGGAAAAGAGGACTTTGTCAAAAGCTTCCTTCTAAGTACTGAGGCCCCTTCGGCATTCTCAAATGCTTCAGTGACGTATGGCTTGTACGTCATCGCTAAAGTGACGGCTGATAACCGCCGTTCGCGCAAGACGCAAGCTGTGCACGTCGCACCATTGAAACCTTACCATCAGCGCGTACTGTGATTCGCCCAATGAGCTTCGTCTGCCCCGGGGGCAAATGTAACGCCTCACCGGAGGAGCGAAGAAGTGGAAGAAGAAGCGGTGCAACGTTTTGGAATCGGCTTTTTCGGACCATCTCGTGTCTCCCCTACCCTTTTCACCATTCGCGCTGCAAGCAAATTCATGACATCCCTAACAATATTACGATCTTTAGCAGTTCATTTTGTTCCCGTCATAAAAGTGGAACACCACCAGGGGCTTTTAAGAAACATAAATGATGATGATAATTATACGATCAACATCAATCTGAAACTAGCCGTCACGCATTCCCGTATGTGCACTTGGGGTTACTACACCTACAGAGCGATTTTCAAATCGCACTTCCACGCAGTTACGCGTAACAAACGTTCCGATCACTCATTTTCTCTGATCAGTTCACGTTCCAATTCATGCTCACGTTATCAATATATATATATATATATATATATATATATAGTATGCGGTGGTGCTATATATATATATATATAGCACGGACAACCTTCGTTGCCCGGCCATCTTGAGCCGCGGAGACTCGCACGCTCGCACGCGCTACGCAACATGCGTCGTACCCTTTACTAGAGTGTACTTCTACAGTCTCCATGTGTCTCTTTTTTGTGTATCGCTTCGACTCGGCCTTCTTTTTTTTTCGTTTTTCGCGTGACCTGAGCGCGATCGAAGGACACCACTTTTCTTCTTCCCGCCCGATTATGCGCCGAGGCACCGACGCAGTGTAGCGCACAGCTTCCGAGTCGATTGCGCGTTAGCAACCGGTTGTGCGAACCTATAGCATTCGCACTGTTACGACGCCGCGGAGCGAAAACTCGAGACAACCTTTCCTTGTCGATAGCAATCACTGCCGCCACGGTTATGCCATTCGTCGTGCGGCCTCCTCGATCGACTGACGTCGGTGGGGCTCGGCCGCGCCAGTGGCAGCGCAGAATAGAAACGCAGACATAATAGAGAAAACCTTAATTGCGGCACCTTGCGAAATGATTATAGGCTTGTTATGTACAAACCTCGAAGCCGTGAGAGCAATCGATAATCGAAGGCCAGTCGCTTTTTACGCAGGCATGCCGAAGATGCGTCGTCGTCGAAGGGGAAATAACAGAACAGCTTGCGTTTAAACTTTTGCCCACAGCGTTATCCAAGAAGCACAGTCGTCACAGGGCATGACGTAGTACGCGTAGGCGTCTAAATGTAGCTATATATATGATACGGAATCCGCTCATTGAATTCTCTTTAAATCAGGGTGTCTTATCAAACAATCGCCTAGCCTGTGTGAGATAAGCGTTACCACATATACGATGGCTAATCAGAAAGTCTTTGCCCCTGTTTTTTTAGCCAAATTACGGCTGTAAATGCGAAGCCAGCATATCCGTTCCCAGCGGTGGACCTTTCTTGGACCGTCCGGCCTTATCTGCCGGTAGCTCCGCGGCACGGCGCTGCTGCCAGATATTGAAAACAGAGTTTCTCACAATAACACCTAGAGGGGAATCTGGCGCCACCGTCTATGGGAGTTTCTTAAGGGGGCACCGTGCCGTCATGGGAATGACGGTATATATGTCTGCGAGGCTCGTGTTGGCTGGTGTTGTACGAGGCTTCGTCTAAAACGTGGATATGGCTACACAAATAACGCGTTCTCAAAGTAAAATCTTTATAAAATGTTTCCATTCACGCATATTACATCTTTACTCACCTACAATGCATGACCAAGCGAAGAAAAGCAAGAACAGACGACAAACTGTTTCAAAGCGATCGCGAACCTTGTCGTCTGTCCTCCAATTTTAGCAGCCCGCTGATACTTTTTACGGATCATATAATCGTACACGCAATAACAAGTTCTCATAGTTAAACAAAACATGTTTTTGCGTAATAATAAAACCAAAACAGCTTTTCCCGTGCTGTTTTAGTAGAAAATGAATCATTGTGACAGACGGAACGGTGTTTGCCAAGCGCGTCTTCAAGGTATCCTGTCTCTCCGAGAACGATGCCAATCCGAAGTCACAATATACCGGCATTCCCATGCATGCATGGATGGATGGATGGATGTTATGAGCGTCCCCTTTGGAACGGGGCGGTGGGTTGCGCCACCAAGCTCTTGCTACTATGCTGCCTGATATCCTACCTAGGTTAACCGATGAAAAAAGAAAAGAAAAAAAAAACACTATGAACTAACACGTCCAAATTTTCTGATCCCCTATTGCGAACTGTTTTTGTACGTCTCCGTCTTTTGTCGTTTCCCTACTTTTCTTCCACCAATCCACCTATCGCCTCTTACTAATGTCTATTGCGGACCTGTTTGCTTGACCACTGCTCCCGCTGAACCCAAGGGCTTCAAGGAGGCCAGTGGTGCCTAAATCGAACGCTGGGTAGACGTCTTCACATTCTAATAAAATATGCTCCGTCGTTTCCCTAGCTTTACCGCAGCAAGCACATGCTTCTTCTTCCTTCTTATATCTCGCTTTATAGGTGCGTGTTCTAAGGCATCCCGATCTCGCTTCGAAAAGTAATGAGCTTCCCTTTGAGTTATCATAAATGGTTTCTTTCCTGATTTCGTTTTTTCCTCTTAAGTAGTTACTCATGGCAGGTTTCTTTTCCATTGCCGCCACCCATGCGATTAATTCCGCCTCTCTAACTTTCCCCTTGACCTTCTTTGTTGCTGTGTTGCCCACCCCACAGGCCGCATACTTGCTGGTAAGCTTCCTAGTTCTTTTCCTCCACTGTGAATCAATGTTTTGCCTGTACAGATACCTGAACACTCTCCCAGCCCATTTACTTTCGTCCATATTCCTCAGCCGTTCTTCATACTCAATTTTACTGCGAGCTTCCCTCACTTCAAAACTAGTCCAGCCCATATCCCCCTGCACATCTTCATTTGTAGTCTTCCCGTGAGCGCCCAATGCGAGGCGACCCACTGACCTTTGGTTCCCGTCGAGCCCTGATTGTACCCCTGATTTAAAGCAAACAACCGCATTTCCAAAAGTAAGTCCTGGAACCATTACCCCTTTCCACATACCTCGTAGGACCTCGTACCTATTGTATCCCCATAGCGCTCTGTGCTTCATTATGGCTGCATTTCTCTTCCCCTTGACTGTTATGATTTTTTCCTGTGCTTCCATATATCCATTGCCTTCGTTTATCCATATACCAAGGTATTTATATTCTGTTACCCGAGGCATTTCTTGGCCCTGTATCTCCACTGTCTGTTCACTGTTTTCATTGAATACCATAACACCTGATTTTCTAACACTAAATTTCAAACCTAAATTGTTGCCTTCCTGTCCACAGATATTAGCCAGACGTTGCAAATCACTTTGCTTGTTAGCGAGCAACACAATGTCGTCCGCATAAAATAAACCTGGGAGTTGCTGCTCTATTACTGTACCTGCCTGTTTGTATGAGAGATTAAACCCGATATTACTTCCTTCTAGCTCCCTCTCCATCCTCACCATGTACATCATAAACAGCAGCGGGGATAAAGGGCACCCCTGCCTCAGTCCCTTGTTAATTTGAACTTTCTCCGCGCTTCTCATCCCTTCCCATTCAACGCAAACGGTATTTTCTAAGTAAATCTCTCTCAAAAGCTGTAGACAATCGTTACCTAAGCCTTCCCCTTCCAGAATATCCCACAAAATGTTGCGGTCTACGTTGTCGTATGCTCCTGTAATGTCCAAAAAGGCCACATACAACGGTCTGCTTTCTGCTTTTGATATTTCGATACACTGAGTAAGAACAAACAAGTTATCATCCAAACGCCTACCTATTCTAAAGCCATTCTGAAGCTCTCCCAAAATGCCATTATTCTCTGCCCATGCTTGAAGCTTTAATTTGATTGCCTGCATTGCTAGCCTGTATATTACCGATGTAATGGTCAACGGTCTATACGAGTGAATTCTGTCTTTCTCCCCCTTACCTTTATAAATTAAATTCATTCTACTTTGTCACCAACTGTCTGGTATTCGTCTATCTCTTAAAATTTTTTCCACTGCTTTCACCAGAGCTTCCTTACTTTTTGGTCCCAGTTCATTTATCAGCCTAACGGGAACCTCGTCTAGCCCTGTGGCTGTGCGCTTAGGAATTTTCTCTTCCGCTTTCTTCCAGTTTAAATTTGTCAGCACCAGCTCCTTTTCCACTTGGGTCTCTTTCATGCTATTTTTTTTCTCAAGTACAACCTCGTCATTGCCTTGGAAGGATTCGGCTGTTGCGTTTCGGATGTAATTTATTGCCGCTTCTCCTTCCAGTCTGTTTTCATCTTCGTCTAGGATGCGCAGCAGCGCCGCAGCGCCAGATTTTCCTCTAGGTAATGTAGTGAGAAACTCTACGATTGAAAACATAGCCGCCTGTATGCATACATATAGTACCATTCAAGGCTAGGTGGCGCTCGCCGCCGCCACCCGATTCAGAGGGTTGAGCCTCATTCACTCATCCATCCATCAAAGATGGCGGTTGTGCTTCACACGCCCACGGTACTGTACCCACGGACACAAATACTTCTAACACCGTGCCCACGGAGTACGAGCAACGAAGCGTGATTCGTTTTCTGTGGAGAAAGGGAGGAACGCCCATCGAAGTCCACGGGCAAATGCAGCCCACGTATGGAGAAAGGTGTCTCGCTTTGAGAAGCGTGATGTGGTGGTGTTGTGAGTTCGCAAAAGGCCGTGAAGACTAGCATGACAATGAGCGTACGGGGAGGCCGCGTGCGTCGCTGACTGACGACAACATGGCACATGGTGCATCTCAAATTTAGCGCCGTGATGAGACAAATGTCTGAACCCGCATGTGGACTAAATGAAAAAAATAGTGTAAGGTACGTAGAATAGTACGTATACTTGTAATTACCTGTATGTACCTAATTTTGGATAATAAAATATAGGGGCAAATACTTTCTGATTCGTTCCCGTACATAGGAATCTAGCGTTCTGCCCTGCCTATCTCTGCTTTATCTCATAAAGTTACCTATGCCTGTGGCAATCCCGCACCCATATTCCCCTGCTGTCTTTTCTGCATTGATAGTACAATCCTCTCTTGCTTTCAGCTTTGAACCTCAACGCCTGTGAAAGGTCGGGTGGATATCTTCTGATCTTCGCATTCCATTACGATGTACTGGATTGTCTCCGGAGTTTTGTTTCTGCAGAAGATCACAGGTCTCAGCCAGTTTCGAATATATTTGCTTCTTTATGATCTTGTCCTCAGACAGACTGCTTGATCGGGCTCCAAAAAAACCGGCAGTGCCCTTTGTGTTATCATACAAAATTTTGCTTTCCAGATACCTCGTTTGCCGTCTCTGTGCGATAGCACAGGCAGTAGCCGACTGTGTAGTCCCCTTACCTGCTTGTATGTAGGCAGCTGCTTATAGTTAGCAAGAAAGCGATCTTAATTTTTTTTATCTGTGTACGTGAATACAGAAGAACAGTGCAACACAAGGATATATCTAGTACATTATATGGTTGCTCAAACCAACACGAGGCGTCGCCACCAGCACTGCCGCAGTGGTGGCATATATTTCATGCACTAACCTTACTAGATATATTTGCCCAACACATTGAGGAAATTAGATGATCGTCCTCTGAGTGAACAGAGAGTACTAGAGCACCGTCCCCACCGATCATCGGCTAAGGCAGTCAAGGCACTTCTGTGCTTTCTCAGAACGTCTGGTTTGCACGAACGGCTTTGACTCAATGACTGCCTGTGCACGTCTCTATACTCTCTCTCTCTTCCCCTTCTCCCTTCCCCCAGCCTAGGGTAGCAAACCAGACTCTTGACTCGTTAACATCCCTGCCTTCCTTATATCCTCTCTCTCTCTGGGGTGCTGTTCTATAGACCTTGTCAAATTCCACCACAACGTTGAATTGCGTCATGTCTGCGTTTTGAGCCAATCGGAGCAGTCGTAGGCACCTGGTGAGCCAATTAGAGCTGAGAAGATGATGAATATGACAGTATGGCGGATTCCGCCATTGTGCAGAGGAATCTGTCGAATTTATCCTCTATTCAAAACAGAAAAAAGCGCTATTTCGAATGTCGTTTGCAGCTTCTGTCTGTGCATAGCTAAGTTCACGGGAAAGTGATCGCGCGGACTTTTTTATGAATGTGCACACCTAATAGAATACCGTCACATCGTCAAAAAGTAGCCGGGATACGCTTCAAACTTTCAAAGTACGCTCAGCATAAAAACAGCATGCACTCAACAGAATGAAGCAAAATAAATCCACATAACACAATTGTTAACGGCTAATTCCTAACTAGCCTTCGATAACTTTTGAATGATGGGATTATACATATTTAGAAAAAGTTAGGCAAGCTATTCGATCAGAACCAGAGTATTCGAGGACTCATAAGCGATTAGGAAATGGCAATAAGGATACGAGGAACATTTCTATGAGTCACATGGACGTGAGCCGCTTCCAATGAAGCACGGAATGACCGGCATTCGCAGGTTTTCACCTTCGCGATGCAGCGAACTCGCGAACAACGCTCTTCAGTTGCGACTTTTCGGCTCGTATACACTGCAAAATAATTGACACCCTTCAAAATGAACAAGGGTGTAAATTAGCCTACAAGTCACACCCTTACGCCCAAAAAGAGTGTAAGAGTGTGAGTTATAAAACAATTTACACGAGTATTCACATAACACTCTTAAAACGGTTGCACCCGTTGGCGCGTATATTTGTCCCACAACAGTAACCGCAGTAACCGGTATCTGCCTTGCTTGTGTTTCCTTTCTTGAAAAAGAAAAAAAAACTGTGCTCGATGCTTTCCTGTCGAGAATGCTGTGTCCCACTGATAACGCGCGGCTTGTTCGTGACTTGGAAGCACCGGACTAAAGAGAAAAATGATTTCTTCTGCATCAGTAAATTACCGTTCTATGACGCCAAAAACACCACTCTTACTTTAATAAGACACTTGGTAAGCCAGAAAAAGCGCAAGAACGAAAGATGGCTGGCGACGCCTCCTTGAAGTTCCCGCACCTGGTGGCTGTAACGTCATGGATTTCGATGGCGTCTTCGAGGGCCTACTTAATTATATAGCGGTACAGACTGACTACGTTGTGTTGTAAAGGAACCAAATATTAAACATGGCAAGTTTCGGGAAGCTTTACTTAGCCAACGCGGCCCAAATGGGAAAACATACTTTGGAATCCCTGACGTCACAGTGACGTATACCGGCGTCTGGGTTCCGGCGCGAAATTCAAATACTGATACTTCGACCTTCCTTTACTCATCTGATAATCAAAATATTATTTTGAAATGACTGCCTGCAGGGTTCTCAAACATTGCTTTATTAGTCTAAACTGATTTATTGTTTCACTTTAGTGTCCCTTTAAAGACAGGGAATGCGGGCAAGACAGATGACGATTACCATTGTGGGACAAGATAAGCCGCGAAGGGTGTAAATTTTTTTAAGAGTGATGGGTGTAAAGTATTCTACAGTGTACTCGTGTTTGCGAGACAGATAAATTTAAAATCGCCGTGTATACGTTCACGATGACCGTGGAGCTGCCCCAACCAATTCGTTTGAATCGGTTTCCGCTCATATGTAACAATGTACCGGTGACTATTTCAACACGTAATCTATTAACAGTGACGTTCAAAAACCCTTCGTCTGCTTTAGCATTAGCGTTTACATAGGAAGCATACATGGTGAAGACACTCTTACTATATACAACTTAAATTTCCAAGGGATCCGCGGATAACTCGAACGATAGAGTACCTTTCACACACGCCTGATGAAGCCGTTTTTAATAAGGCGTACCGATGAGAAAAACGCCACTGATGCACTTTATATTACCATATAGTAATATTTCAGACTTTTCCTACGCTAAAAGCGGCCCAAAATACGGAGAAGTACTTCTAAATATGTAACCTCACACTAACGTCCTAGAACTGAGATTTACAGGCATCAAACTCAAGAAAAAAAAACTTTGGCCTTATTTTTCTCCACTATAACAATAATATACTTTTTTTACAGCCAAATCAATGAATATTGAGTTTTTAACGAATACTTTGCGAGTCTAAACTGATTTACTGTTGCTCTTTAGTATCTGTTTAAAACGAAAAGCCGACTCAAAACGAACACAGGCCATAAAGAAAACGCCACAACCGCATGATCTGAAAGGCGCATTTGCCGCCAAAAGCAAACACGCAGGAAGACGGAGACATTTACGACGACGATATGTCACCGTCATACCGTTGCTATATCTAGATACACCTTCATGTGTGTGTGTCCATTTAGGGGCAAATGTGCTTTTCATCAATTACCCAAGCAGTTTTTTTTTTTCTGAAGCATGTGATACTTAGCCCGACACCGATGTTGATCAAACGCTGGGCAAAGTATATATGTCCAAGCTAAGGCTTGCAGATAATGCAGGTCCATCGCAGGAGTCAACAAGGGCATTACTGGAAAACGATCGCTGACTTCGTATCATGCGTTCAAGGCGAAACACGCCCAGGGAAACGCAACGCTGGCATTTTATCCTCAACGGATGGCTGTCCTTATCCGAGGGGCCGACGCTGTACGCCCTTGAAGGTACGCTTTTCTCCTACAGCGTCCAATAGGTGATTCAGTTGCATTCCAATGGAAGAACCTTTAGACGATGACACTCTACACTCGATGACGAACCCAACAATTCGGCGCCAGTAAGCTTCGCCTGCAAAACAGCACTGCACCTGCTTTTTTATTCCTCCGCGATCCAAAACATAGTTCCCGAGAGACGCCGGTATTGAAAGGGGGCCGCCTCATTCGATTCGAGTTATACGGCGTTGTATCGGTTACTGCGTTATTAGGTTGTCATCGGTAATAATTGTGCAGCGATAAGCGCACCACTACCCAACGCAGAGAACTTGTACAGATGCGCCAGCCGATGTGCGGTCACTCATTTCCGTGACGTCATCGCGGAGGAGCCTTACTCTCTCAGTTTTGGGGGCGGAGCTTGTGCTGAACTCTCGTTATCGAGCTTCTGGCATGTGGTTTTTTTTATGCTTTAAGCAGCGTTTTGTGCGCGTCAGCCTTTGCGCGCTTCGGGAATCCCACGAACATTGACGAAATGATATTGACTCGCCATCCTAGCTGAATATTCGACAATGAAATAATTTGGGAACGAGCAGTTAATCTTTGACTATATTAAATAACTAGCCCTTGATCGACTCACTGACTGACCAATCAGCTTCGTTTCGATATCAATAAACGACTCCTTCTTCCTTTCGCCGCTGTCAAATCCTACGTGAAGGGAGAGGAGGTAGTGGGAGCAATTTTCTGCCGCATTTCAGCAACCATAGCAAAGCGTTAACACCTCCGCAGTCGTAACATGCATAGTCGCAGAAATAGCGATGCTATAAAACGTCTTCCAGTTTCGTATATAGCAGGTCACGACAAAATTTGACGGCGCCATAAAACACGCATAAAGGTGAAAAATAACATCAGGCTGCCATTTAGTATTTAGAGGAAGCATTAGCTCAGGGTCAACCCCGGTGCTGCCGATCCATACATGCAAAAGCTTTGAAGAGAAAACTGCTGGACCAACCGACCGAATGAAATGTCTTGCTTTCGATAGCGAAAGTTAAGTTCTCGTGACCGTAGGAAGCAAAGTTTTAGCTCAGGGCGTGGAGTTTTTCAAAAACATAGGAGAAAATTGGTGAGTAGAAAAGAAATAGAAGCACAAATTTTAGAAATCCATAACTCTACTCCTGAAGCACATATCGAAGTTCTGAAACCTCCATCTGTAAGAGCATATAAAGCGAACAAATGTGTTGTATATTGTTGCTGTATTCCAGATTACGCGAACGTGTTACAATTATTGCAAGGTTTTTTCAAAAGTCTTAAAGGCAGACTAGTGACATACTTCGAATGGCGGTATTATGCATACATCGGCAATTATACATATATCACACAGTTGGCAACCAAGGCACACGAACCTCGCGGGGTTGTGTTAGTCCGCTAGCCAATCACAGAAGCAAAGAAAAACGTCGCCATGGGAACTTTTCAAAATGGCGTCGTACTTGATACCTCCGGAGCGTCTGCTGTTCTTGAAGAGTGTTTTCATCGGCGGAAGCGATGAGGTGTGCAACAGACATGGACAAAGTGTATGGAGTCTGAGCATTTCACTCTTCAAAAGTCCGCGGCACAGTTAATTTCACTGTTGAGCCCGTTTCGCCGATGAAACTTCACTGCGAACTAAAGTGAAACCTGGCAATAAATAGTTGTAGCGAAGCAAGCATTTTATTTGAGTTCAATAAAGAATTAGACTTTCACCATTCCACTACAATAGACGAAGGAAAACGTATAAAATTACGCGCTAATAATTTTATTTCCGAGGTTACCGTTGGTAACAGTAAAAGTTTGAAGTACGAACGCTTTGCAGCCTCGCGAAGGAACAATGGCTGGCCGTTATGAGGGTCATGGGCGGGGCTTCACTACAGACTTAAGTTGTATCCGACTACAGTTAAGTTGCAGAGCTGTAAACTTGATAGTTTATATCTTGCAAGTCGGGAATATCAGCTTATTTATAAAAATTCGACCGCTCAAATAATAAAGGTCTGCTCCCTACAGTCACTATATATTGACTTTTGTCTTTTGAATACAACAAACCTCATGAAGTTCGGTGGAACGGTTGGCGAGAAAAAACTATTTCTCCATTCCCACAGATTTGGATAGGAGCTTCCGAGCTAAAGCTTCCTTTCAGTGCAGGAATTGGATGTCAACAGAGTTAAAAAGACAAGGAAAAGAAACGCGACAAATGTCTGGAGAAATTTACGAGCGAATCTGCAAAAGAAGCGATCCTGAACACGCTGTCAGCGACGGAAGATAATGGTCGCAGCCACAAACAGCTATGAGCTGTGACTATTAGCTTATGACTATGTAATAAAATATACATACATACAACTGGCTATAGGCTCAGTCAAATTATGCAGTAATGTTTTAGTCACCTCGGATCGAGCAGGAACGATGAGCGATGAAGCTTTTCTTTTACTACAGCAACCGCTTGATGGTAAGCATACCTAAACTTCATGCTATGTTGATGATGATAATGATTGCACATAGTGGCCCATACCCACAACGAAAGATTGCCCAAGATCAGACCCACCGTTTATTTTTATGTATTGCCAGAACTTCATTCTTGATAAAAACGATATATATATATATATATATATATATATATATATATATATATTGGAAGAATATTTTCGTCGTTCCGGCCGGGCCCCTGCTGAAACGTCGAAATGAAATGTTTGTTTTTGCTTTTCTACGTGCACCTGTACTTTTTTTCAGATACCGTACGAACAGGAGTCCAATCAATGGGTGGGTGCCCTCTCCTCTCTCTCTCTGCACACACACACATACACACACACACACACACACACACACACACACACACACACACACACACACATATATATATATATATATATATATATATATATATATATATATATATATATATATATATATATAAATGGGGATCACTTTTAAGTTTTGTGGAATTTTAAAAAATGCCTTGGCAGATAGCATAATTATAGTACTTGAGCTGAATTATTTGAAGAGGCAGACATTAATAGCAAAAGAAATCGAAACTCACATACATCTAATTAGCAATAGGGCACTAACTAAATTTTAAATTAATTATCTTACGGAATATACTGCAATTTAGGAACTGTAGCCGGTGAGCTTGCAAGACGATGCAAATGAATTTCCGGGATGACACCAGTTTCGATATCTTATTTCCCAAAGTATAAGCGTTCCAGTTACTCCTGTGCTGCAATGCATAAAAGAATGTTTCGTTGAAAAAACGTAAGTGGTACAACAGCGCATTTTTACGGCAAGTTTGATGGCGCATAATCTCCAAACGCTTCATTCTGGAAGTTCATTCCAAGTGGATATGCCTTTCAACCTCACCGGCTAAAATTCGTAAATTGCAGTATGTGCCGTAAGTAGTTTATTCAAAAAATAATTAGTGGATTTTGGCAATTACTTGGATATGTGTTTCGATTTCTTGTGCAAGTAATGTGAGCTCCTCTCGATAATCGAGCTGAAGGACTAGAATTATGTTATCTGCAGCAGGCTATTTAAAAAAATCCATAACACTGAAATAATCTCTCTCTCTCTCTCTCTCTCTCTCTCTCTCTATATATATATATATATATATATATATATATATATATATATATTGTCCTATTAGACTATTGCTCGCACCATATTGATTTTCGTAATTATAACACTATACCCAGAACGCATGTCCCAGTGGCCGCCCATTGAGATGTCACCGCGATATCTAAATTGTCCATCCACAAGAAATTCAACTTCGTTTTGTCAGAATCCGGACAACTAAGTGATGTTGAGAGAACTCTACTACGTCAACACTGGGATTCAGTGGACACTTTTATTTGCGTTCCCACTTTCCTCGTTCCGCGCAGCGTAATTAACGCGTGACCCCGAATAATATGTATACGATGCCACCTGCGTATCGCCCTATGCGGATATAAAAAGCAAGCGCACTGAGATCAAAGGAAAGAAAGCAAAAACGAAAACGAGGGACGGCAAAATTGCTGGGAAAGTGAGGAAGAGGAAAACAAGGCTTGGCGCTACCGGCCTTTTTTCTTTTTCTCGAGGTTTCAAGATGCACTCACGGGGACGCCTCTTGGTCGCCCGCCGAACAGCCTTGACTCCCAGCAGGACCAGTATAAAGCGGAAGAGAACTTGCAGCCATGCGATCATGTTATGCGAACGCGCTGCGCGGCGGCTACTTCGCATGCAGACGACACGGAATCAGCAGACGACGCCGCGTCGATCGTCTGCTATGCTGTCTGCGGCTGAGGGGGTGCAGCGGAGTGCGCGTGACGGCTGAATACGAAACTAAGCCGGAAACGGTCGGTCGTCATCCGAAAGTAACTACCTTTTTCTTTCTATTTTTTATTTCACCGAGCAAGAGGAAAAGGAAAGACGTGAAGCCATTTCTTTTGTCTTCTTTCTTCAATTTCGCACTCTGCTCCGATGCCTTGTGCTTCCTTGTAGCAGTGATTCGGGAGCAACACTTTGCGCGGTACCGGCTTTTCCTGCTGAAAAACCGGCGTCCTACTTAACGACTGCTTGAAGGAAGGAATTGCCATTTTCCAGGGCTCGCAGGCATGTTTTCGTTTTTTTTTTTCTGGACCTATGTTTCCGAACTTCATTTTCGTAATGCGCCCACAATGTCGTGAGGCGTATTTCTTTTGACCTATTTTTTATTCACTAAGGGCGCTAAAGTATATGGCGAGCCAAATTTAGCCTTTTGGAAACCGTCTTTGCACGCTACAATAGACCCAAGTCTAATCTCTCAGCTGAATTTCTTTCCTGCGACGACAGTACTGTCATGGAACTCTGTCAGAGTTCCATGACACGGTTACCGTTAGGCAAACTATTGTAATTAAATATCAATCACTTTTCTTGCCTAGACTAAATATAACAATATTATGCTGTGAGTAGCGCTGTTCCAAAAGGTTCTTTATAAAGTGTAACCCGCGCACACCATCGCAAAAAGTGGAGACATCACTGTGCTCACACTAATTTTTGCCGCATAATATTTTCCACCATTAAAACGAGGCTAACTATTATCTATCATATTTGTTCACAGTGGAAACTGACGCAATTCATAGACCCCACAGCAGCGTCCCAAGGTTTTGAAAACACTGGCTTCAACATTGGGCTGTGCGTATGTTGGTATATGATCCCTAGAATCACATCGCCCATGTTTACACCCTATCATTCCCGGATGCAGCAATCAGGTGATATATCGCTTTACACGACACCTCGCTTATAGCGTGAGATGCGTATTTGCGTTCTATCTTGCATTAGGCGATTGGTCCTGCGCGACTGTACTGTCAATATCAAATTGCAGACGCGCACTTCTAAAACAACCATTCTTCCCCCCCTTTGAAAAGATAACATAAGAAGGATTTTTCCTTGTCTGTTGCAGACAGGAAAGTCACGACTACCACAATTTAATACACGTACGAGTCTTAAAAACAAACCGTCACCCATACAACACAAACAAATGCAATTCACTGAACTGTCATGCCGCATCTGAGTCAACGAAGTCAAAATAGTCACGAACGATAATGCACATAGGAATCGTCGGGGTAAAGGTAAATTGCAGACGACATCGTCGCCTGCACAACGCCTAACGGTTACGCATCAGGTGAGAGTCAGATAAATTTAATCACGTACAGTGCGCGCTACACTTAAATATAACACAACGGTATTGCTTCCAACTGAATTAACACCACATATCAGCTATTTTCTCGGACAATAGTAACTGATATGATATTGAACGGGAACATAGATGAGCTGCTACGATCTTGAATTAAGGACGCCTTTGAAGTTGAGGAATGAGAAGAAAGTGCATTTTTGTAAACGATATACGAGCTAAAACATGTTAAAAAATGCTCACCAGTCGACGAAGACGTGTCCATAATCCAAAAGCACGGAGGGCGGACTTCCGTCCTCTTCTCAAAGAAGTCCACTGGTGCAGAAGAGATCACACAAGTTGAAATGTAGAAGGACGGTGATCAAGATCAACTAACGGGTGAGCAAACACTTTCGCGGGCGCTTCCACGCCACCAATAATAGGCGGCCACTTTATTTTCTTCTTTCTTTTTTTCCTCGAGAGTAGGCGCGAAGCGCTGTCGTCACAGTGAGCAGACGACGCTGGAAGAAGCAGAAGTGCAGACGACGCACACGTGGTACGTACGGGACTACCCCACCACCGCCTGCATGGCCTGGTGCACGTGTGAGCTGGTCATAATTTTTCTTTTCTTTTCCTCACATCGCCTCGAGCGTTTATCCTTTCCTCGTAGACCGCACCACCACGGTCACACGACGACGTCCGACGACGAATCCTGTCTTCTGGCCTTCCCGGTCCCGTCCTTCGGAAGACCGGTGGTGGGAGAGATCAAGAGAGAGAGTGACGAAATAAACGGTGCGGTATCGTGCGGAGATGCGAACAGCAGCCGAATGGGGCCGAGAGCAGACGACGAAGGTGCAGGTCACAAAATTACCGCTGTACGACGTTGCCAGACCACTTTCGTTCTTGCGCTGTCAGATACAGTGCGCTTGCCGACTTCGCTTTTTTTCTTTCTTTTCTTTATTAGTGCTCAGTCCATTCGCCAGGGATCATAATTTCGCTTCATCAGCAACGATTCAGGTATGGACAACGAGCAGCCACATGGCGTACGAGGAAGCAGCAGACGAAATCCCCTTTGAGAGGAAACAGCTCGATGACGAAATTTATTCGGAAGTGACGTTGATCCCTTCTTCCCACTGCCCGTTTCTTTCTCATAAGCGAATTGAGAGGGACCACGAGCAACAACGTTGATCTTGCGTGGCAGTGCACGGTACAAAGCGAGCGAGCGGTCTTCCGTGGCACCGAGGCACGCTACAGCGTTCAAGGAAGAGCAGCCGACCACGGTTGTGGAGCAGACGACGAAAATGGCCACCAGTTGCCAGACGACATTTTCTTGGAGTCGCTTCGCGCCTTCTGTTCGCGCGGTGTTTCGTTTGTTTTTAATTTTACGCCAGGTCGTCCGCTCCGCGGGCCCAGAACAAGCAACCTTGACGGGACAAACAACGCGGAGCCGTTTTTCTAGCGATTGTTTTTGAGCGGGAAAGTTATTCCCAGTAACATGACCTTCGAGCTAATAACTCTGCTCCATCTAATCACTACAAGCGGCCCTTTCAACCTCCTGTTCTAGGGTCACTACTCGCCATGTTTAATTGATGAGCTTTTTTTGTTTCTTCGTCAAGACGCTGAAACGCCGATACACAATTGTGGCACTTACGTGGCGCTTTCTGAAGTTACTTGGTAGGAAGAACGCTTGCTATTTATACACTGAGAAATAGCATAGTAAATGAGAAAGAAACATATTCGCGAGAGTGACCAACATACGGAACAAGCGAGCTGACCTTAAACGGTACAGACTGCGTACGCCCATGAGCCTAGATCGAAACGTGAACAGGAAATAACGGATCAGATCAACGCGATGAATTTTACGCGTAACTACATGTAGCAGGTTTCTAAGCATACGCAATAGCTGTCACAAGTGTGCGTTTTGGAGTCTGAACATGGCAACGCAACAACGCATTTGAGTAGTTTCGGAATTGCTCGTGTATGAATTTAGGCTGATATGCTGTGCATGCTCTGATTACGTATGCATGTGAGCAAAATAACGTATTACTCCCCTATGACTCATTTCGCCGCTTAAAGGAGTAAATTTCAGCCATTTTTTTTTTCACTAGAAGCGTGCACAGGTATACACCCTAATGAACCGAGAAGCTTTTTAACTCTCGATCCGCAAGAAGAAAACAGCTTGTTGACCCCCTTAAGAAGTAGTACAGCAAGAAATGAGATGTGATTATCTACGTTGATGCAATTGAGAAACATGCTAAAAAGCTTTACGTCCTCTTGATCTTTTCTCCGCACATATGCTGTGGACCACGATGTCGACATTCCTTCATTGTATGTAAGTGTGTACTGATGGCAACGTAAAATAAGTGTTAATTCTATGCTCCTGTGTGTTTAACAGATTGATCTGAATTAAAAAAAAATTAGATAAGGCATGTCTACTCAGTTAATTAAGATAACTATAAGGTTTTCCTTGCTAGTGGCATTGCGTGATACACAAATTAGCAAATAAACTAACAGCTCGAAAGTAGAACTTGCAGAATGAAACCACGGCACTGAATTCCAACTTATTTATTCTTTTCGGAGCTCAAGTTATTGAATGGTTGTTGTACGTGAATCGTACAAAAACTATTGTTCCGAGAAGAATAAACCAGTTGGGAGTTAGTGCCGTGTTTTTTTCCCTTTTTTCCTTGGTCCAAGTTTTACCATCCCGCTGTTAGTATAATTACCTCCAACCAACTAGCCCGAACCTGCACAAAATAGCAAACTATAGCTGACTACTGCCAACTATAAACTACAACACAGAAAGGGAACGAGTGAGCATAACGAATTAAACTCTTCATTTTTTAATGTACTGTGCACTTTCTGACATCTGCCACTGCTAATGTCTTGCTATTGCTAATGCCACTGCTAATGCCACTGCCTTGTTCAAGAAAATTTTCTTTATACAACGGAACAGGGAGTATATGTACAATGGAACACTGCATTCGTTATTGTATTGCTACTGTATAAGTTATAATATTTTACTTTATAGGTGGCTCGATCGATCAACATCGCTGCTGATGAATTATGCACTCATGTCTCTCCTGGAGAAAGAAACGAAGAAATAACAAACTATATAAACGTCTGTTCGCCAGCACAATCAGAAGGCAAAATTCGTCTGCTCAATGGCCAACTGCAACAGGATCTCACTTTGGCTGAATTTGTTATGAGTATTACGAGCCACTAAAGCAGTTTTGTTTTTGAAGCCGTAGGGCTGGTAATTGCATAGCTTTCTGGTTAGCAGTATTTAAGAATGTGCCTTAAGCAGACGACGCGTGCACTTTGTGGTTGTCACAATGACGTAAGCACGTCCGAGCACGCCCGCCGCCACTGAGATTCTGTCAGCTAAAGCCCTGTCAGCGCACCGCGAGCGCCTCCTTATCTCGGAAGACATGCTAAACAGGCCGTGGACTCAAGGTCATGCGTCACTTCCGGCTAGCGGTAATGGTGGCCTTTCTTTCAGCTTCGGTATGAAAAAGGGCTATTCTTGCCAGCTTTCTGTCATGGCTTCGCTCCTACATTAAACGTCGAATTTTGCATGGGGGCTCGCGTATATTTACATTATCTTAAGCTAGGCTGTTTTTAGTCTAAAATTATGCTGCAGTTGCTGCAGCCTTAATGCGTACGCTCCTGCTTTAAAAGCGTGGAGTTCATTTTCAAGGGTCAGCCACGTACCGGTGCAACTGGACGCCGTAACATTCAACTCGGCAACGACGAGTCTCAAACTTAAAGGCCTAATCATTCAAATCGAAAACGTGCGTACAAGAGAGAAAGAACGAAATTGATAAAGAGAGAAATGAATCCTAAAGACTGCACATCGAACTCTTTCCGCCTGTCGGTGCCTCAAACTGTCTTGTACGAGCCGAGGCAAAGAAAATAACTTGACCTTGTTATTCCCGACCTTGCATCGACTCGCACCAATGCACGAACTTATCTGCTGTCCACATCGCTGTATATTCGCGCAGAAGTACGAAAGATATTGCCGCAGTGTCGGGGACCGCTTTGGCAGCACGAGCATGCAGTGCGCGCGATAACAGTGTTGCAGTGGTTTTCGATTAGCCGACGGCCGTCACTCCACCTTTAGCAAAGCTGCGAGGTTCTTTTTTTTTATTAAGAAAGACATTACGGCAGGGAGAACTCGGTTAGTAGGAGAGAACTATATATAGTCGGCCAGGGTCGGCAAGGTGATTGTGCGTTTACTCGCGAATAGATAATTTCTTAACCGAAGTTTAAAATGCGGAAACAAAGAGAGCAGTAAGATAGGGAAAATCGGTGAGTTGGTTTCGATGCGCATTTGAAAATGACGCAAAAAGCAAAAAAAGAAAGTAAAGAAAGAAAACAGAACGACGAAATGGATCGGAAGCACAAAGGCACTGTGCGTCTCCGATCCCTTTCGTTGGCCTGTTTTTCTTTAATATATGTTTCGCGCCAAAGCCTAAAAATATTTCTTTTACCGTTCGAGAGCTTATCTTGTCGCCCAACTTGCCCTCGTTGCTACTTTCCTGTCGGCAACGCCATGTCACCTTGATAGACGCATGGCGTTCGTGATCGAAGGTACAGGACAGAAACACTAAATATTTGTCTAACAGCGATGAAGTATTATTTAAAAAGTCTGATTTCGCTGTAAGAGGTTGGTTACTACAGCAGAAAGAGGCCAAACTTTCCGTTTTTTTTAAATTTCGCCTCGAAGCCCCAGAGGAAGTACGTGAACGTGACGTCATGAGTGTCAATGTAGTGCCTCATTCTTGGGGTCGTTGTTGCGCAGTAATAAAAGTTCTCATGGTCCCCAAAAAAACTAAAAAAATAAAATTTTGGGGGTTTTACAAGCCAAAACCACGATCTGATTATGAGGCACGAGGTAGTGAGAAACTGGGTAATAATTTTGATCACCTGGGGTTCTTCAACGCGCGCCTAAATTCAAGTGCACGAGCCACCCTCATCTTATGGCACCGAACCCGTGACCTCGAACGCAGGAGCGCGACACCATGGATACTATGCAAGCTACCGCGACGCGGATATCGAAATTCGCAAAGTCCAGACTTTGGCTCCTTTGGGGTATGCGTCGTAGTGCAGCATTCTGGTACACTGTGTAGTCAAAAAATTATAACAGAAACTTATACAAAAAATTTAAGTGGGCCCGGATAGACGGCGTCAGAACTTATGACGTCCTGGCGAACAACAGGAGGAACTTCAAGGTGCCGTCATCAGACGTATTTCGTTTTCACGTTGTTGTTTTCTTCCTGGCGTAATCAGGCCTCCTCTCACGGCAGTACTGTAGACTCCTAACGGTATACCGTAACGGTAGTCTTCATGGTAGACCGCAGACTAACCTAACCTAACAAGCTAGCCTAACCTAATTTTCTTGGTGTGTCCTTTCAAAGAAAGGAAATGTACGCAAAAGAAATGACGATGATGTTTGGGGGGGGGGGGGGGGGGCACGATAATGCTTCAAAGGGTGCTAACATATATCTTTTGTGCATTTACATATATACGGAAAGGAGTGCTGGCGACTCTTTACAAGGGATCGATTGCGTGCAATGGCGTAGCGAGGAATCTTATTTTTTAATGGAGGGGAGGGCGGAGGGGTGTCTTAGTACGCACCTCCTCCTCTTCCCACACCTTCTAAGCAGGACATCCCAAGGACGTCCAAAGGACATACGTCAGTATGTTGTCTGGGATATCTTTTGTGCATTTACATAAATACAGAAAGGAGCGCTGGCGAATCTTTACAAGGGAGTGACTGCGTAGCCAGGAATTTCTTTTTTTTCATTGAGGGGAGGGGATAAGATGTGTATCAATTGAATGCGTACCTCCTCCTCCGCTCCGTACGGAGCGGCGGGCGAGGAGCACATCAAGGCACCCTAGGAGGTGGGAAGGGGGAGGGGGCAAGCCCTTGACCAGGAAGGGGTGGGGCTGAAGGCCTTTCCCAGCGATCTCCAATTATAATTCAACGATAATCGTCCCCAGTCTTGTGTACATTTCCTTATTTCAACCTTCTGCACTCGCACCTTTGTACCAGGAAACGCTCCATGGGAGCTTTTGGAGCGTTTCTTGTCCTAGAGCAAAAGTTGCCAGTCACTTTAGCATACGCTCAAGAGGATGAGGACGAAAACCTGCGCACTCACGAGACTTTCACTGCATTACTTGACATTTTCATTCGAATGCCTTGTTACTTCCTATTACTGGTTTTCTCCCACAAAAGGTCGTGGGTTCGAGTGCCTTAATTAAACCTACCTTGATTCAATGCGGCTTAATTAACACCAAAGTAGTGGGTTCTACTTTCGACCTTCACGATGTCAATTGGAATCCAGCTTGGAGCTTAGAGGTAACTTGGAGCTTGAATTTTGGTGCCGTAATGCCGGACAACGGATTTTATGACCCATGAGGCTTTCACCTCTATAATAGTCATCGATCTCGCATCACTGTTGATTCTTTTACGCTGCGTGTTCGGTGCTTCACGGTTACGAACGGCATGCGTGTTTTCAGTGTGACATGTAGCATTATTGACAGGAAAGTAGTGAGCGCCGTTTTCAAGAAAGGAAACGCAAGCAAGACAGATCACGATTATTTTTTGGGGAACGACATGCCCCCAAAGGTAGTAAACGTTTTATAAATCGTGCAAGTTCTTGTTGGTTCCGCTATTCACAGTCGTACACTCTCTCTGGCTGGAGTATAGATGGTATATTGTTTCATTGCGCCCGGGGATAGAGAGAACTTACTCCATTACTCCACAGGGAAGTACGAGGACGCCAATAAAGGCGTTCAAATAGGGGAAAAACACCTACTCGCGCAAAAAGGAGTCCCTGCATGGAAGCGCCTTTCATTTTTTTTAGAACACACGGGTGAAAGAAAAATGAGTAAAAAATGTGTTGGAGGATGTACATAAATCTTGCACTGTTGCTCGCATGAACCTAATACAGCTAGAGAAGACCGCAAGAAAATCCCGAACTGTATGAATGTGCACTGGCCATACTCAAAGCCGCTATGCTCTGCAGTTAAAGTGCGATAAAAGCAAGGAAAACGATCACATGCTCGTTTTTCTTTGATGTATTCGTAATATCTTCTGCGCGCAAATCGTCATTCACATGCTTACTGTCTCTACAGGATTATTAGCGTATTGTTTATAATACCTGTCAGATTCGCATTATTTTGGTTAACAACACGCGTATGTAGTTTTGAAGTTTTGTAGCCTGGGATCACGTTCTGGCGTAATAGTGTTATCAACGCGTGTTCTGCCATGTCGATACATATTAAATTGAGATGAAAAAAGAAATGAGTGAGGCGTCGTTCAACTCGAAGGCTTAGGCGAGGAGGAAAGGGCTAACTAACGATCGCGTCGGTAAATAAGCGTTCACCGATCACAGATGTTTCTCGCATATATGCTGAAAAAATGCTCGCGTCAACTGACAGACAGACGCCAGGAAAGCGCGCGCAAATACTCGCGTCAACTGTCGAACAGACGTTAGGCAAGCGCACGTGCTGGCATTAAACAGTCTACGGCGAAAACAAAGTGCGTCATAACCCAGCCGTGAACGTATCGACGGAAGTCTACAAAAAACGCACACGCATTTTTCCTTTCTTTCTTTTTGCTTTCTTTCTGAAAAGACACTCTAGAACACCGCATGGCGGCAAAGGTGTATGAGATAAGCTGCCGGAAAATGTGTTTATAAACGCACTTGTACTGCTCTCCCAGAATATACTCTTCTTACCACCTAGGGGTGGCCGAGTACCAATTTGCTTTCGTATTTTTCACAGCGAAAGCCATTTGCATTTATTTGCGCAAACACTTTTATTACGCAATAATATTAAGCAATCTTATTACAAAATATTATTACGCATTAACATTACATAATCACTTTTATTACTTGTAATCGGGTTTAATCGTAGTAAAACGGTACATGCAGCTGTTCTTTCTGTTATTTCTCATGGCACCAAAAGCTCATGAAATAAGATAGTAACGCGAACGTAATAAAAACAATGTCATAGCAACAACACACGTACAAACACTTTAAAGGCAATAACAGTATGACAGCTTACACAGGCCTCGATATATTAAATTAGGCAGCTTACAAAGTTCACGTATTTGCACTTCCACCGGTCGTCACAATACGTTGAGTCACGCTTTTAACGTCTTAGATTTTGTTTCCAAACAGACGTGATAACCCGTGCCCACTGGAAGCAGACGACATTGCAGCCAGTACGAAACCGAAACCGAAACGATATCAGAAGGCGGGAAAACGAATGACGAAGAAGCGCTTACCCTCGATGGTTCGTTGCATGGCCGCGTCCAGTGTCTGCTTTAGCGTATCCGTTTGCACACTTTGCGACTGTTCCTTTTCGTCAACTCTCCGACCACTCGCTGCACTCAGCGACTCCAACAGCGATCGAACGACAGCTAACGCCGCGCACGCTATCGCGATAATCATCGCCACCACAACTTCGTTTTCCTCCTCTTCGCCGGTAGCGTTGTCCGCGTTGCCCATGGCCGCGGAAAGGCTATGCCCTCGGGGCTCCCCCGGACTATTCCTAGTCCGCTGTATATATCACGTGGTGCGATTCCTTATCTCCAATATCTCTACCTCCGCAGCGCAGTGTATGCAGGTCCCCCAAGGCTTTCCGCCGTATAACAGCCGATCTTTGCTGCGTGTGCGACGTACGTGTGCAGCAGCAGCGGCCCGAGTGAAATGGTGCGATCGTCTGTCTGGATGGATGCGAAACTGTCGTGCGAGTCGCAGCCTTGGGTATTCGAGAAGGTGGGGGAAGTGCGCGGCGTCGCCTTATCGTCTCCAGTTCGAGCTAACGCAGGAGCCAGCAGAATATGCGGTGATAACCGCGGCCGCGACCTGTCTGTTTACTATATTATTCTCGGCTGCGAAAGGAGACTCGTATCTCTCAACTCCTCGATTCCCTTCCTCGGTACCCGTCTCGTCTATAGCGCGGCTTCATGACCCAGGAACTGACAACAGATAAGAATCCGAAAAAAAGATAAGAAGAGTGATGCAACGTCGCAAACCTCAGCGATGCGCGTTTCTTCTTTTGGAGCAAGTGTTTTGAGTGAATGAAAAAATGATGCGGTATCCAAAGCTGCTCCTTCAGAAGTTTCACGCGAAACAAATTCTGCGACAGGCAACAATATAAAAATTCATCGCCAACCAAAACCATCATCGCCCTTAAAGAAATGCCCAGCCAAGCAGTGTATACATAAAAAATTCATCTCGGCTAAAGATACCTCCGTGCTTTCCACCATAAACTGACTCCTGGAAAGTCCAGGTCGTCTGCAGAAGCCGGTGCACGGCCATAACTGTTCAAAAAATGAAGACGCTAAAGCAAAACACTAAATCAGTTTAAACTAATAAATATATTCTTTCAAAACGCTATTTTCGTTATTTCGCGACGAGACGTTGATTTCTAGAAACAAAGGCCAAAGTTGCACAATTTGAATTTTGTGGCGAAAACCCCGTCTCGATACGCCCGTGTGACGTCACAGATTTCAGTTTTTTTTTGCATTTGGGTCGTTGTAGGAGCTGCAGTAAAAGCTATTTATAAGAATTTTAAAGTTCAGTCATTGGCCCTTTTCGAATTCAATGTAATCCATTTCTAGGCGCGAGTAGACTAAGTCGAAACCCATGACGTCACGACGATATGGTACGGGAACTTCAAGGAGGGGTCTCCACCTGCCATCTGTTCCTGTCTCTAATCTGACTTACCAATCCTCTTATCGCGGTAACATTGTTTTTCTCTTTTTTTGTACTAGAGTACATTACTAAAATACCACAAATCCTTCAAGACATGCTTCTGACTTACAATTACTCAACTATTACAAAAACGACTCAAACCTTTCATTCATGAAATTAGGTATGCGTTCATGATGACCATCATCTTTTAGTCGCCTGTACTTAAGCATGCCGCTCAAGATGAAACTGCTGCCATGCAGTGTAACGCTCACGTACAACTTACATAGGATATACTTCAATATTACCCTCATCACGAACGATTTTTGCAGCATGTGGAACTTGCTAGTTAAAAAAGAAGGTGTTAAAGTTTAGTTATACAGGATTATACAGGGTGTACGTCCCAACTATGTTACCCAAGCTGTCGAAAAAAAAAACTGCTGCAGTATATTACCACGACACCTATACGGTGTTCGATGATCAGCACTCTTCCGTCACCGGGACATGTTTTTGAGTATTGATTACCTAGGTTATTAGAGAAAATAAATTTTAAACAGTTTCTTTTAATCGTTGAATTAGGAGCATATGTTCCAGTTGGAAAGCTGTTGTTGCATACTCGTCGTTCTCAGCGCCGGCTGTGTACTGCGCAATTAACTTTTTTTTACGCAGCACGAAAAATACGAAAAATGACGCGTGATTACGCCACCCGCGGGCCAACATATTTTTAAAATAATAACCGCACTATGTTATCATAGTAGTGAATCAGTGCACAGGTTGTCGCTGGTCTACCAAACGTGGTGGCCAATCAGAAGTTGCGCACGTCAGGAACACATCAGTCAGGAACGCCTCTATTCGTCTGGCGTGCTAACCGTTCCAGACATACGGGAGGATTTATTTAGACCATTCAGCATTTTTCTTTAATCGCCCGTGGCAGATAGCGTAATTGTAGTCCTTGAGCTGGATTAAAGAAGTGGTGGACATTACTCGTACGAGAAATCCAAATGCATTATGGATAAGTGACAACAATTATTAAGTTAACTTTTTATTGGTTACTTTCCGGAACATATATATTGCAATTTACAATTGTAGTGGGTGAGCTTGCAAGGCGTATCCACTTGGAACGATTTTTAAGGATGGCATGGGTTTCGAGATATGCACCGTGAAACTTGCGGCGTAAGTGCCCTATTGTTCCACTTGTTTAACAAACCGCCGTTTTACGCATTGAAGAACAAAAATAACTGGAGCGGCCATGTATTTCGTCGCACACTTTGGGAATGAATATCTCGAAACTGGTGTCATCCTGAACATTCGTTCCAAGTGGCATCCACGAATTTGCAGGATGACAACAGGGATACACTGGAATGATCGCCTTGCGAACTAATCGGCTACAATTCGTTAATTGCAATACGTGCTTTCAAGTAACGAACTAAATAGTTATTATTAAGTGAATTTTTGTCGATTCGTCGATTATGCATTCAATTTCTCGTGCATGTGTAATGTTCGCCCCTCAATCCAGTAATCCAGCTCAAGGAGTAGAATTATTCCAGCTGCAACCGGCGATTTTTTAAAATTCTGTTTGAACCAAAAAGAAAAAGAAAGCACACTATAGTTCCACGCATAAATGATGGACGATCGAATCTACGCTGTTTCTGCCGCTTCGTCGAATGTTAGAATTCACGATCGGTGAAACTTCCCCGCGCCCGTACATGCGACACAAACTGATATGCACTCCTGCTCTATAGGTTCGTGATGGGGGTGCTCATCGCTCACGGCACCCAAGTGTGCTAGAGAGATGTCAAGAAATCAATTATCAAACTAATCTTGAATGGTATACCACGGGCAGGCCGTCGATGCTACATTCCTAGTGAATCGGCGGCATTGGCGTTTTCGCAACAGAAAAAAAGGTCATTGCGTCGGCATTTCCCGGGGACCGCGATCGACTGTAAACAACCTGGTGTATAAGTCAGTAGAGAAAGCTCAGGTCAGACGCAGGGAACGACCTAAGGGGGTTGGGCAAGGGTATGGACACCGCGTATACCTTCAAGGCTCTTGGAATTCCCGCTCACACAGCGATCGATACGTGACTTCTCGTTCTTCGTGCGTAAGCGGGAATTAGACGGGAGCTATAATATGTGACGTCAGTAGGGCTTCGCGAGAAAGTGTGCGATTATAAAAGAAGGGTCGTTGTGGTTACTATACCTAATTGTAACTGCATTTCACTACCTCGGTGTAACTGCACTTTCTAACGGTTAGAGTTTTTAACACTATATATACTGGCTAAACGAGGCGTAGTCACTGTTACCAATGGGTCTCGGCTGCCGATATTAAAAACGCAGCTAGCATCACCGAATACGATCTCTCTAGCCTACAAGGCATTTATCGAACCCACTCCGGCCTATTCCATAGTGGGCCAGACAGGTGTGTTTAGGCTCAAAACATATCGCATCAGGTGGTGCTACTATAACATCGTTTGGAATTGGTAACCGAGACTCAATATAGTAGCAGTGACTATCTTGTTTAGTCAGCAATATTATTAACTCTGCCGTTACCAGCTGCAGTTATACCAAGTTAGTGAGGGATGTGACAATAAGCTACGGTAACCACAACGATCCTTCTTTATTGTTTTGTTTTTTAAAGAGTACAAGCATGTCAAGAAGGCGTCAATTTTCGAAAAGCCTAGATCGATCGGGAGCACAGCGTCAGAACCACGGTGTAAGAATATACCATTCTTACAACGTGGTCAAAACTGAGTTTTAGGTTTTCCGAACGCTTGCTTGACCCTTGGAGTCTATAGTATGCTTATAAACATATATACGTCAGGAGTGTGAGAAATATATCCTTGCATAGCTATGGAGGTTGACTTATTCATGAGGTTTAATGTCCCAAAACGACATCGGGTCATTGACACTTCCTGCAGAAGGAAGGGGAGGGGCTCTAAATTAAATATTGTTCGGCAAATGCAATACTAGCCCTTGATGGTGCAGGTTCGTTGATGAATGAATGAATGAATGAATGAAAGAATGAATGAATGAATAATCGGTACCCTAAGCGTGCAGCTATATTTGATTTGACCCCTCTGTATAGAGCTGGGCAACAGATTGAACTTCAACGAATTATATGGAGGTAAAACTTCTAGCATATGGCGCTCAAGAAAAAATTACAGAAAATACTTATAGGAGCCACATAGTTTAGTTAACATGCCGGACATATTTCAGGTTCATTCGTGGTGGCTTAGCGGCTATAGTATTGCCCCAGCTCCTGCACGAGATGGCGGGATAGAATCCTGGCCGCGGCGGCCGCATTTAGCTGGGGGCGAAACGCAAAAACGCCCCCTGTACCATGCATTGGGTGCACTTTAATGAACCCCAGGTGGTCAAAATTAATCCGGAGTCCCTCACTACGGAGTGCCTCATAATCAGATCGTGGTTGCGGCGCGTAAAACCCCAAATTTAATTTTTGTTTAATTACGTACGCAGTTCACTCTTAAAAACGTTTCCACCTTTGCAGCTCATCTTTTACCACAACGATATTCGTCATCTATCTAGCCCGCACTTTCCGTCTTTAACGCCGCGAGCCCAGTACGTCAGGTCATTCATCATTCTCAACTGGAAAGTAGCGAGCGCAGAGTTTTCAAGAAAGGAAACGCAAGCAAGGCAGATGACGCTTATTATTGTGGGCCAAGATAAACCCCAAAGGGTGCGAACTCTTTAAATTAAGAGTGTTTGTAACGCGACTCCAATATGACACCAAAATTAGATTATACTCCTTTTATAGCGTTTTGAGAGTGGGAAGGCTGCCGTTTCAAGTTCGTCGGTTGAAGCTTTCTCTGTGCTTTCCCGGCTATTTCAGAAATAAAGCTTTTCCGAAATAAACACCATCGACTTCCCGTATTGCTCGACAATTTAGTCAGTCTTTTCAAACATCAATCGACCCCGTCCAGTACTGGGCAGGTACTTGGAGCTTGCAAACCTATCCTGAAGCAGGGTTTGGGTACAGGCTAGTTGGTATTGCATTGTTTCAAACATCCCTTACAGCGCGTACATAGACAGGGACCAAAAGAACGACGAAGACAAAACAACGACTTCGAATTATACGAGTTTAGGTGTTTTTGTCCAAGGCTACGTTCTCTGTCAATCAATGCCGCGTAACTACAATTAAACGTAACAAATTTTACACAGATTGGCTAGGGTGCATCGCGACATGACATGACAAGAACTTTATTTCCGTTCTGAGGGACTGAGATCTCGGGGAGCCAAAGTCGAAGGCTCCCGAAGATCAAGTCGGTGGCTCCGCCCACGATGAGACCGGGAGATGAAGTCCCGCCGCAATGGGTGCATCGCGAAGCCGAAGCTTTTCCGCGCATCTTTGCCGCGAACCGCGTGCGCCGGCTCGCGGTGAACAGACGCAGCGCCGACTGACAGACGATCCTGACGTCAAGAACAAAGAGCGAAGAACATCTGCCAATCTGCGGAAAGCCGGGGGAGGGAGGAGGCAGCCAGCACAGCCTGCCCGCATTTGGGAAGAGCCGGGCCTCCATCTCCCCAGTGGCGCAATTGGTTAGCGCACGGTACTTATACGACAGTTCTCGTGAGCTATGCCGGGGTTGTGAGTTCGAGCCTCACCTGGGGAATGTTTTTTTTTTACCGATATTGCTTTTCATTTCTTTTTAAATGTCAATTGCTGCACGCGCGCCTTTGTAGCCGTAGCATAACCATCGGCGAAAGCGTTCGATTAATTGAGCGAATGCACGTCCAAGCGAAACCGATTAGCTGCCGCTTGCATTTAGCAGGCCTGGAAGATATTTACGTATGGGCACGCTAGTGCCATAGAATAAAGAACCAACAAGAGTCTGAACTCTCGTGAGCTCTACTGAACGGCAAGCAAGCGTTTGACCGCAATGGCCGCCGTGACGTCACGCAGTGAGCAGTGACGTCATTCGTATGGTGCTAGCGTTGGTTGGTTGGTTTGATGTGTTTGAAGTATACAGTTTTCTAGAGCGGTAGTTTGAAGCAAGGGGAGAGGCGAACTGACTTGAATTTGTGGCTTTATAAATCAACAGTATAAGTGAGATGCGGCTTGCAAGTGGCGCCAGAAGAATATGTGCGGATATCGGCACTGCTGCTCTTAAAGCATGCAAGTACTTCATCGAACGAATATCTTCATAAAACTTTATCAGATAAACCTGTAGCAGCACAAAATGAAAGGGCGGGAAATGGGAAGAAGGAAAGACAAGACGCGTGAAACTCGGCAGCCACTCAGGAATATTTCGAAGCGGTATCCTTGCGAAATTCTTAGTACATTGTTATTTTCCATTATCTCTGATTTTCCTCGAAATGTTCTCTGTGCTTTCTTGTGAGCTATATATGTCCTCTTTAATTCCAGCTGATACGTGGCTGACCCAGGTAATACTAAGCCACACCAGCGGTTCGATTTCAGGAAGCATACAGACGACAAAAAAGGAAAATAAATGTTTATTTTATTTAACTGTTTGTTAGTCATAAATGGCACCTGATTTTATGACACAAGTCATGTTCTTAAATTTAAGAAATGGGGAGGGGAAATTAAAGGGAAAGAACTACCTCAGGTCTCAGGGGGAGGACAACAGCGCTTGGGCTTGGTGCAAAGACAAGGTCCAATTCCATATGCGAAGCACGTGCAAAAAGTTAGCTGCGAGCTTGCAAGTACAGCCAACTGGTTAAAGTTGAAGTTATTAAAGCCCACATTGTGCTGTTAGGCAGCCGTGGTACATCGACCTCCCGATCATTGATCCCCTCACAAAGAGCTCACTATACGGTCGTGCTATAATAGGGCTATTTTTTTACCTACATTGGTTACACGAGTATAGTTAGTGTAGGAACTGTACTAGAAGAGAAACTTGGGCGAGTTGGTGGCAATTAATGTTTTGGGAAGTAACAGTGCTAAACGTACAAGGACTAAGGCCCAAGGTTAGTGTAGGAAGTGGCCATCTTGTTTAAGAAAGCTTGGTGTAGAAAAGTGTATATAGCTTCGCCCACCTACACGAAGCCATTTTTATGACCGTAATGTAGCACGAAAATTACTTTCTACACGGCGCTTTCGATGAATGTAGGCAGCAGACAACAAACAAGCAGGCTGGCAAACCAAATGCGAGGTGCCATTTTGTCTGCGACTGCTGGCGCTGATATAGCGACGATAGGCTCGCTACAGGGATGGGCCGACGGGCAGCGAAGTGCTGGCTTGACCATGTGTCACAGAGGAAGGTGAGGTAATCTTCCACGATAAAATTATCTTACTCACGGATGGTGCGGGCTGTTTCAGGCTCTGCACTATATACGCATTGAGATGCTGTCTTCATGCACCTGCCATTCGCAATGTATTTCGCTGCAGTTTGTCTAGATTTGTCGAAGAAAAGAAACTCGTACAATGGCGTCTGTAGTTTCAGGCAAGGGCATATAAGCTGCCTTATAAGTGCGAAGTCAGGCGAAATGTGGAGTCAGGCACTTTTTGTCTGCTGATGCAGAAGACAACACACAGACTGCTCTCACTCGCTGCAGCCCAGCGAACCAGTGCAACACACGATGCCATACTGCCTGGCACTACATTCATTTCCACGAGCCTGCGAAAAGTGTAGGTAAAAAAAAAAGCTCCAATATCGTGCATGTGATACTCTTCAGAGATTCCATTCACGTCTTTCACCGAGGAACCAAGAACTTGGAGGGAGCATTGCGCAACAAAATAGAAGCCATGAAAAGTCAGCCCAACACGTGACCGTGCCGTGGCAACATATTCTTCCTTCCTCCATGCGCAGCAAGTTTTAGTGTCTTCTACTGCCCCGACACCCTTGTGGGAACCCTCGCTCAACGCACGCTGTTCTGAACCAAAAAAACCAAAGAATAATAAAGGAGGCGTTGTCTGAACAATATGTGAACACTTGCCGAAGTAAACAGCACAACTTATTCCGTAGCAGAACAGTACTATGTATATGTGCGCACAGTTTGGCACCGTGCGGCGGTTACCAAAGAACTTGGTTACTGTGAGGCTTCACTTACCATGAGAATAATTTGTATCGCTAGCCACAGTCGCCGTTATCTAAATGTGTTCTCTTCTGCTGGCCTCCTCGCCGGCACGCTGTGGCTCATCGCCACGGTGCGTGGCGCCCCAAACTTGTTGAATAAAGCAAAACGATGCTTCAAGCCACCATTGACATACGTTTGCCCTCAGAAACTGCAGATGGGCTAGCCATAGGTCGATATGTGTCGTGATTAATAAAGGGAACGTTAGACATCCTCCCAATAGCAGCACCTTGCGGGTTTCCGCAGAACTATTACGTCACGTGTCGTGATGTACATAAAGTGTGATGCCAGTCATTGATTATTGCAGTACAGTGAGGCTGCTCACATTTATTTACAGAAAAGCCGGCAAATGCAGTGGGAACCCGCCTCATGGTCAAACTTACGGACTTCACTACGAACTTCTTTCAACACTAGAGCTCAATACTCAGACGACACGACTTTGGCAGCGGGTATCGGGTCCGTTGATCGGATCGCTACAGTCCAGGGTGGTTGCACACCGGAGGTGAGAAATGTAAACAAGAGAGGACAATCTGCCCCGACAATATGGCGGAATGTAAAGCCAACTTTCGGCGTCATGGAGGCCTCACAAGGAGTGACGTCAAGGCCTCTCGGTTTTTCCTTCCTCTGTGCTCTACAAGAACACCCGAATAAGTGCACGTCAATTGAAATGTACCGGGAGCCAAGCACACTCGGCCGAGTCTGCCGTGCGCAGGGTCACGTGTTGGGCTGACCTTTTAGGCAAGAAAAGGCAAATGGGGTGGCTTCATGAAGAGCTAGTTTGCGATGGCCGGCTGTGTGATGTAATGCTTCCTCCCTCCTAATTTATCTCCATCCTACCTGCCTTCAATTAATGTTGCACGGTGCCAGATCCTTCTCAACCCAGTGCACTCACTGGAGCAACAGATTACAGATTCAAAAAGGTCCACGTTTGACACTACGTAAGGTGCTTTCTTTAAGGGGCACTAACAAAAAACACTAAATCAATTTAAACTAATGAAATATTGTTACGAAGAGGAAGGGTAATTAATTAGGCAGAGATTATATATAACCATTTACATGCAAGGGTCACTTGTAGATGTGCATGGTGGTATGCAGTTGTTATTCCTCAATGACCTGTCGCAAACGGCTCTGGGAAATTGGCCATGAATCTGGCAGTGTAAGTCACAGCTCCAAGTAGACTGTTCACCACTTTGCCCCTCTCTTGTACACACAGTCCTGTCCAAACGCTTCGTAACAACATTCTTTCAAAACCAAATTTTCTTTAATTTCGGAGTAATATAAGAAAGCATTCATATTTTTAATATCATGCTGAAGCGCCGAGCCCCGACACGTCAATGTGACGCATGTCATGGCTGCCGCTGCCACAACACCCTGCGGTAGCCTGTAATCGCAAACAGCATGTACACATCAACAACTATCTTTTGCTGGTAAAAGACAGCTCACCTCTGTACCATTATGTTAATTACTATGCCACTTTATTTCAGAAATTGGGAACACTTAGTTTCAATTATACAATTGGATTGGATTGGTAAAACATTTATTTGAGCCTGCCGTAAAACGCATGCTTTCCCATGTGCTCCAGATGGGGGCCTACATCGTATTCTGGGTACAGGCTGCAAACAATTTTTTTAAAGGACACAATTGTGGCAGGTAGCGCAACCCTGTCATGACAGTTGGGTTGCTTGAAGTGAGTCGTGCATTGCTTGCATGACAAATTGCAGTGTAACATTAGCTAACAATGTTTCACTAGTTATCTTGAATTATATTCACTTTAAGGCATGCGTGCCAGTTGCAGAATTCAAGCCATCTGGTAATGCAGTCATATCCTTTCAGCAGAGTTCCTGTGCTCGGACAAGTTTTGAGAAATACATTCTTGAAATCTGATGATATGCATTCCTGTTTCAGTTAACTGCTGTAAGGAACGCCGCTTGAATCTAATAATAAAAAATACGCAGATCCCAAGCACGGTGGAAATCGATGCAAGTGTAGGTTTCTGTGCTGTTCATGTTCATTGACGGTGTTTGGTGGTGATGTTGATGGCATACAACAGTCATGATACGATGTTAAATGTTGCCTTGCCTGCACCTCTTGTGTTTGTCCATGTGGTAAACAGAACACGTAGAGACATGTCATTCATTCACTCTCATTCGTGTACTGAAGAAAGCCCAAATGAGCAATGCTTTCTGATGACACATTTTTTTCCTCCCGTGTCATGTTAAGTGAGCTGCGACGAGTGCTGAGGGGTTAGATTACCCACCCATTTCCCGACTACGTCAGTACAGAATCTGGTTGTACCTATTTTCTGCCTCCTCTTTCTTTCTACACCCTCTCCAACATTCCCCCTACCTCCTCCCTGGACTGCCGTTGCTGTTGTACGTGAGCATGGAGGAAGGTGTGGCAGCTCCTGCAATGCTTTTGTGGAGGATCATGCCCAATTACGGCGTCCAGAGAGCATTGTAGCTGTACTCTGCGAAATGTCGTCGACGTTGCCTATGTTGTCTCCCAGCTGTCCAACCCAGACGATGCACCGACAGAACCACTGAACTACACTGAAACTTTACAGTATTACAGAGATACCAGGAGAAACTTCCCTCCACCACATGATTCACTTAATCGAGAAGATGCCGTCATGTGGCGACAGCCTCAAACTAATTCATTTCCCTGCCTCTTTTATCTTCACCTCTTCCACCCCACACAATATCCCTCATACTGTCCCTATTGTGGAGCAAAGCCCACATTATATCATCGCACCTGGGAGTGCCCACACCCTCCGGGCTACTCCCCTATTCCTTCACCTTCCCCTTCCTCCTGGGAGACTGCGCTGACCAGCTCAGACACGCAAGAGCAGCGACGGCTGATCTGGCGGGCACGCGGAGTGGCGCGAGCCAGTGGGGCCCTGAACTAAGGGCTCCACCCTGCGAGGAAGTCGCCCAAACTCATAATAAATGTTCTCTCTCTCTCCCATGCACCTGCCTTGAGCTCTCAAACACCCCCCAGCGCGAGATGCAAGGCAGCAGCAGTGTAAAAGTCGAAGGAAGAGGCAAAGCAAGCTTCACTTTGAAAGCTTCGCTTTAAAAGCCGCAGGAATGTTTTTGATGAAGCTGATGGGCATGTCAGCAAATATTCTTGTATGTCACCAGATCATATTCATGACGACTGCAGTGTCGCGTTTCCTGCTAGTACAAAAGAAACTTGCTGTGATAAAAGTTGTGCCTAATGTAAAGTACCTTTGTTCATGTGACGACCATTACAGCCTACATGCTGGTATCGGTGGAAAAAAAAAAACAGCAAATTTTATATTTACAGTTCAACCACGATACAACACATTATTGGATTTAACAAAGTAAATCTAAAATGTTTCTTGCCAATTCCGGCATGCAATGAGTAGATGCTTATAACAAACTTTTGATATAATGAAGGTATTTGACATAATAGTTCTGCGGAAACCCGCAAGTTGGAGAGAAGTAATTAATTAAGGGAAAATCAGAGATCCACATGTTCATAGCAATACAGGTGCCAATTGCGGAAATGCAGTGGTCCCGGGCTCGAGTCCCGGACCAGGACGAATTTTTCTTCAACTGTGAGGCTTTTCTTTCGAGGAACCCATATGGGTTTCCTTCGTAGCAATTGCTATGAAAGGGTGGATGTCTGATTTTCCCTTAAGTAATGAAGGTATTTGCACCAGGTATGGCATCATTATAACGAGTCCCTACTGCATTACATTACATACGATAATTAATTGTATCCGTGTTTCTTATATCGATGCTTGGCTATAATACTATCTGTATGAAACTCATACATCTAAGATAAACTGTGAAACATACTTTGACTGGGAACTCCAAAGACCCACGCAAACAAATGACTGCACAAGGTTTCACATACGGCACATATGTCATCTGTATTCCTTCTCAACCTCGAGAGAAAAGGCAGCATTATGTTGTTCTCTGAACAGTCACTAGTTGCACATCACCATCACAAGGGCCAGCAGACATGACACCACTTTAAGTGTCACATGGTGACACACAGGCAAAACAGAAGCGACGCGGATACACCGCAGCAAGGTGCACTTCGGCCGCGCAACAAGTACACACAAAGCATTGCGTACTCGGCACACACACGTTAGCCGAACACTCCTCTCTTCTCTCTTGAGTAACAAAAACTGGGCTATGTACATATTTACACAATCGGAAAACAAACACATATAAATCAGCATCCCCACACGTGTGGTTATGCGGTGTGTACCGAGGCAACTGATAAGAACATCCGGAGGCAGCTTAGCCCCATCTCTCCTTGCTTCAGCAGATAAAGATGACCAGGATCAGCACACACACACACAATGTAATAAGCATGATAGATATAGACCTATTCTGGGGACAGACAGATAAAAATATAGATTTGTTTTGTGTGTTATGTACAGCAATATGTGTTAATGCAAGAGCTGACACAGCGCCAATGTTCTGAGACACACATGTAGGGCATATCGTGTGGACAAGACCTGTGCAACACGGAGCACTTGCGACTCAACCAGTGTGCTAATGTGAACATAGGTCAAGACACACGCCATGACTGGACATGAAAAAAAGGGGCCTCAAAGAATGACATCAGTTATGAACTCGGCGGACATAATTCTATTTCAGGTATGAAAGGTCTTGTTACTCTTTAGAAACGGTGAACCGAGTCCCACTGTATTGTGACAAGTCATTTGAGCTTTGACAAATAAATTAAGCAGCAGCAGCCCACACAAATTAGTTCTGCAGAGTTCAACAACATAACAACTTCTGATGCACAGCAATCGTGAAGATAGTAGTTCTCAAGCAAGGCCCACAGAGGTAACAGAAAGATCAGAACTACTCAAGCACATAATGCTTGGCTGGTCTATGTGTGCAATCATGGAACACTTAACCTTGGATAGTGTATGGATCCATCTGAAGATACCCTTATAGTACCCTTATAGATAATTTCATCGTCAACTTAGGACATTGCCAGAGTTGTTCTAAAAGCAGGTAAGAACACTATGTCAGTACATGAAATATCGTTATTTGCAACACTTGGCTTATGACAATATTTCCACAAAACCAGCGTTAAAAAAAAATAGCCGTTTTACTGGTATTATCACGACTGTTACCATGTGTTCCGAATACAAGCAATGACAGAAGTAAAAAAAAAAAAAAATTAAGGAGGCCTGAGGATTGATTGCAAGGCCACCTAGCTTGTAAGCGCTTCTCTATTAAGCAAGACAGAAAAACGAAGAGAAAAAAAAAAGAAATCCTGGTTCTTTAATATGTATAGATAAAACTGCTTCTGCAGTGAAAACCACAATTTACTGACATAGAGCACAGGCAAACATGTTCAGTACAACAGTACACCAAAAAGTGCACAAGTGTCTTTGCCAATAAACAATACAAATTTGATCAGAAACACTTCACAATGTGAACACACCAGACAATTTCTCATTTAACTGATAAACAGGTGGGGATAAATCACTTCCCATTGCACTACTTCTAAAGGCACAAAAATGAGGCTATATTTGATGGTTTTCTACCTTAGCAGGCAATGCGATGACAAACTTTTCAGTACTATTATTGTTCTAGCATATGAGTGAAGTTGTATTATTTGCACACTAATGTATGTAAACAAAGTGTGATATCTGCAAACAGTTTCATTCTTAAATATAGTTCAAAAAAGCTTTCTATAACTTGCCACTGAAGCCAGAGCTCCCCCACATTGCTTCTCTGTGTTGTTATAAAATGGCTACATTGTTTTATAATATGGCTACTGCCTGATTGGAAGACTACATATTAAGAATGAATAACATGAATTTTCTTTTGTCTCAATACATAAATATAGGTGAAATATAAATTGCAAGATAACTTGGCTTTTTTGCTTATGGCAAAAATGAAAAGAATGGGAGACATTCCAGCACAACCGTTTCACAAAAGAAAGCCTTTCCACAAATTATGCCTTTCATCAAACCTATGGCAGCAGCAAGAAGCCCCTAAAATGTTATAATCAATGGAAAAAACCTGCAAGCGGCCATTATAAATTCTCATAACAGCTTCTCCTGTGCAAACTATTACTGCAACTATGGCACAGGCCTGCATGCATAAACTACGACATTACGAGTTACCACAAATAAGTTTAGCCTGGTGTATGCATGTTACCATTGACATAATACTAGAATACCGGAAGCGTTTGACAAGAACAGCAACACTGGTGGCGCCATCTAGCAATCTAATGTGTTGAACATGAACAGGCTAGGAATGTTCTTGAGCTCTTCAGAATAAAAAAAAAATAAAATAAAAGAAGAGGGGGGGGGGTAACCTACACAGTGGTGCAACCTTGAAGAACTGCAACCCAGTTTCGAGTGAAACTGTTGTTAGTGGAACTATGCACCATAATTTCCAACAACATAACTCGGTTGACTCCCACAAGTGCAAATTTGTGCACATATAACACTCATTGCCTCTTGCATCACCTAGCATTTTTGGGACACCACTAATTTTGGTTTCTCAAACAGACGTACACATTTTTAAACAGTACTTTCAATGGTGACCGAGTATTTATGCTGCGCTTTTGGTGTTGGTACTAGCATCAATGCTTTATGGAGCTGACACTATTGACATTCAAATCTTTTAGTTTTCTATTCACCAATAATGAACTAGGTACATAAAAGGCAATAACACCTTTATAAATAGCATGCCACTGGTACTACATTTATGCTAGCAGCTAAGTAGCGCATAATCATTCATCAAGAAGAGTTGTGCCTGTTTTGGTTGTGTACGGCATTGCAAGGTGTCATTCCCAGTGCAGCTGCTCCTGTCCATGTCTCCAGTATTCCACTTAATTGTAATGAATACAGGTTGGGCTAAAGCTCGTCATTGTTAGAGGGTTTTAGCAACTCTCCGTTATCAGAAAGCTTTAACAACTCTTCATTAATAGGGAGTTTTAACACACCGATTTCAATATCTGCTACCATGTTTCCCTGCTGCGAGGAGCCAGCTGCAAATGCATGAGCTTACCAAGCACGAGTTTCAGCAACTCTTCATTATACGAGTTTTAGCAATGTCTCCGTTATTAGAGAGTTTTAGCCCACCACATTTTGCAATCTGACACTGAGCTCTCCTTCTGTGAGGGGCTTGCTGGAAATGCACCAATTTAGCTGTGCCACTGTTGTGCCACTCAAGCATGCACAGCTGACTTATTGCAGAAGTGGAGCACTTTGTGAGATCACAGAGCGTTGAAACTCCCTAGAAATCATTGTTGTACACCTGTCATTATACTGGTTACACTATATTCAAAACCTTGTGCTTTCGAAATGTCTAGTGCCTTTACTCCGGTTTAAATGATGGATACGAAATAATACAGTCGAAACGTGCAGTAGCATCGAAGCAGCAGAACAGTTCACTTTGCTGAAAAATGCAATGTTTCTTTCTTTTTTTTTATTACTCCATGTGTCAGCACAATCAGATCATACTTGTGAGCTCATTGAGACTTGCCTATAATGTGTCACCCATTCGAGGAAGACAGCTGAACGTAAAACATCACCATGTTTAACAGGAACAGCCCGTTGTCAGTGTTTGAAAATGTGTTAAATTGGAAAAATGAATACTAAAAGAAAGAACACTTTGTCTAAGGCCAAGTCGTTGGTGAAAAAAAGAAAATGCCACTAACACATCTTAAATTTATAAGAACAGTACGACACACTAGCATTATGCACAGCAGTCCAAAAAAATAAAGAAATGTTGTACTATGGTTGCCTGAGATGCTTTTGTCAAGTGCGAATGAATGATAGATGGCTCAGGCCGTGCCGCAAAATGATGAGCAACACTGCTGGTACACTTCTTCCAGACTAACCAGGCAGCGCGTGCAAAAATTATACACAGGATGCAGTGGGATTTTGCAATACGACTGTAGCATGTAAGACATGAGTGACGATGTGAAGACAATAACTGGGGTACAAAGATCAATGAGACTTTAACAATGTTCATCTAGACAAATGGATGTACAAAGAGCAAAATGTCGATGCAACTGCACAAGACAACCAACAACTGCAGCAATTACAATGCACTCAACAAAACAGCGAACAAACGAAGAATGAAATAACGGTGCACGTAAGGCTTTCCTTGAAAAGGCAAAATTCTAGTTAGAGAAATGCATGCGCGGTGTGCAGACTTAGCTCTTCCTCCCTAAATAAATTCAGAAATTTTTAATAAATTACTCAAAACTGGGCTTTCTTTATCGGGTGGAGACTTCCCGCTCAAACAAATTGTGCAAGGTGACGAACAAAACATTAAGCATTGAACACACTGTCACAGTGCCAAATTATACAAGCGCGACTATGTTAATCTGGAAATCATCACAAAATCACAGGTACTACTCCTTCTTATACATGACATAGCGCTACATGGTTTTAACGATGAGAGTTCACACCTTGTTCTTAAAAATAGGCCCATTACCTAACACGAAGCAAAAGCAGCTGTGAGCATGACATCCTGATACACTATCAGTGTTCTGTAAAGAAAATTATAACAGTACTTAACATGGGGGAAAAAAAGGTAACAGTGAGCTTGATGATCCCAACTTAGCAAACGTACCACTCGATGCTGTCTAAGAGCTTCACTCTTGTAATCTACAACAAGCATGGCAAATGAATGCTAGAGCACAAGCGTATGGCCATTTAAGTGTTACACACACTCTTCTCCGCACATAAGACGAGCCCTTCCATCCAGACACCCTACATTTGTCTTGACGAGGGTATATGCCACTACATATGATATGCTGCAACGAGCATCAGTGTGACCTATCTTAGCCAGAAACTTTCCCTCTCTCCCGTCAATGGCGCATCTTAATTCAGCAAGTGAAAATGCAACGAGTCTGTTGCGCCACATACAAAAGGCACACCCTGGTCCCCATACAAAATTTTACTCCAACAAAAGCTGTGCACGCTGGAACACCAGGCCGGGGGGAAAGAAAAAAGCGAGGGAAATGCAATGCCTTCGAGCTGCCATGAAACCGAAAATGAAATAGTACTTAGCAAAGCTCGAGTACGGCTGGATGACTTGACTTCCTTGGTAAGGCAGCGGGCTGCTAGAAGTTAGAGCTGGAGATGGCATGAAGCCGTAGGCCAGCACACACTGGTACATGCACACACACGCACAGCTGGTTTGTTTGTTTGGTTCCTGCGTCCCAGTATAGCGACAATGGGAAGGAGAAGTGGTGCTGACGCACACGTGCATGCAATGTCACAAAAGGTAACACCGCAAGAACAGATAGGTCGACGAGTTGTCGACAGCTTACTCTGAATATACTATGCTAAGCGAGGCGCATAGAGGCTGAAGTGATCAAGTTTGCATGCGCTGCTTATTATGTACTCCACTCCTACATCGCATTGCTTCATATTGTGTGTCATTTGCATTGCACATATGCAACAAAATTATAATGTGCAATGTACTGTGAAGATGGAAAGCGATTTGTGAACTGCAACACTCTAGCGTGCTGCTACGTGTGGAATTAGCGTGTGGAATGCACATGTGCTCTACGTGCATGCTAAGGAACCTGTGTAATGGCGCTTTCATTTATTAAGCCACGCAGCATGGTCTCAAAATGACTGCAAGAAAATTTGCAGTAAAACTAAGTTACCCTGTTTGACAAGATTTACTAGAGACGCGAAATTGTGGGATAAGTTAACTGGCAATTGCCATACCCCTTAATGTTCATTTTAATATTGTCACTCGTATTTCTGCATCGTTATTTTGTACCCTCTCCTAACCTGCCTGAGAAAAGCAGTCATGCCCATTTTATACCATAAAGGATGTAAATACAGTGCAAAAAAAGGCGATGTGAAGAGAAGAGTTAGAATTACAGCCTTGAAGGAGCCAACATGTAAGAGTGTGGGAACCTCACTGCCTCGTGTCATGATGGGCATTTCTTTTCTTTGCAGCAAACTGCCTTACCAAGAAGAGAAGACTTAACATCGATACTGCACGCTCGGTCACTAGTTTCCAATAACAACAGGAGTGAACAATGCCAGATCATAAATAAGAACACCCTCTTGTACAGATTATATACAATACACTAAACACAGACACAGTAGACTTCCTTTTAAGACAAACCCTGAGAAGTCAATTCACAGTATGCATAACAAAAATTCGGGATTTTCGCCAAGTTTCCCATGAAGGCAGTGCACTTCGATTATGTCATACTTTTGAAAATATGAACAGATTTCCCATATCCCTTCAAGTTATGTCTTAAAGGGTGTCTACTGTATGTCTATAATCAAAACATCTGTTATAAAGGAACTTACTAAGGGGTTTAAATAATAAGTAATGGCACACAAGAGAGCAGGAAATGAAGCATTGCCTTTCGCATCAATCAAACACTTAACGAGATGCTTCAATGAAAAAAATCAAACAAGCGAGGCTCAAAAGTGTTAAATGCGATATCAAGCCAATGCTCTGGTATAGGAAACATGTTATCCAAAATTAGGGGGGTTGTGCAACCTCTTAAAAGGTAGGCTCTGTAACTGACTTAGTTGTTTTCCCCCATTACAAGCCATAGATGTTATCTTACATTGTGATTTAAATAAATTTGACAAGTTTAGTATGTACACCTAACTTTGTAGCTTGGTTCCTATTCTGCACAGAGGTGGACAAAAGATTAGAACTTTTTTAGGGCATGCACTCACGACTGACAAGAATCCCTGAAGTGCTGAGTGATGAGCGTCAGCTACAGGGAATGTGTTTTGAAACACATTTTTGACGTGCTGTCGTCGCATCTGTTCCAAACTGTGCAATACTGGCTGCTTAAAATTACGTATACAAGGACTGCCGACAGCCTGGGCATTTTTGCTGCATGAAATTGACGCAGAGGCTGCGGCACAAAATGTACGTCAAAATATGCGCTCTATATGCCTGCTGACTTAAGAGTCAACCTAATTATAACTGTACCACTTTCTGATGTTGACTAATTCCCAACAGTTCAGGACATCAAAGCAGGTTAATCACGAATCATGTCAGGGCCAATAAAAGCTGTGTTTGTGTAAACACACTGCAGCTTTGAAGCCAATGGACTGGTCGAAGTTTAACACTTGCTAGGCTTAACAAAATGAAATGGTGCAGCCCAACATTTGAAGCTATGTACAATGACTAAAGAGAAAAAAAAAAAAGGTTAACAAGCGGCAACGTGAATAAGAATGTGATGGGAGATTGCTCGTGACTCAGTTTGTTAAAAACTTGCCGCGGAGTCATTCCCCAGCCTCTAAAACATCTAGCGAATGACTGTTCCATATGTACACTAAAATAATGTAGGCACGACATGACAAAACAATGAAAACAAGAACACTTGGGGAGTATTTCCTTGCTTGAGTGATTCTTTAGTCGCGGGTACACCCCGAGACCGACGTTCATGTTTCGTGTGAACAATGCATGCAACCACCGATTATACACAATCATCCTGTGGGCTGCCGTCTCTGAGCCAGCAAAACAAAACAATACACGTGCCAAAAGTACAGCCACGGAAGCTGGTATAACTGTAGGCAAGGAATGAAAAAAAAAACAATTTTTTTTTTCTTCTTTCATGCAGGAACCACCACGCACTGAGGAATAAGTTTTCTGCTTGAGGAACTAAGAATGTTACACGCAGTACTTTGTGTCGTCGTGCGCGACTTGTGAAGGCAACGTTGGCCAGCATCTGGCCGAGAAGAGATTCAATGGGCTGGCCGAATCTCTGGGCCGTTTTCAGTCTCCAGTGTTCTTACAACAAACCGGTAAACTTGCTCCGACTGCCTCTGATGAATCAACCTGTGGAGTATACTGCAAAAGAAAGAAAGAAAGAAAAGGTCACTAGAACAGGTCAATCCTCTGACCAGCCAAAAAATCAAACAGTAGCAGCATGGCAGTGTTACAAGGACGTTCACATATCCTTGTAAAACAAAAATCAACAAGAAGAAAATCACCTTTTCCTTCCATTTTTGAGAAGTAAGACCATCGTAGAAAGCACGAGACAATTCAAGATAAATTATTACATTAAAATAAAGGTTTACTGATGGTGGGTGTGGGCACTAAACGCGGTCAGTCATGGCATCCAAGCTTTACGCCATCATGCGACGCCA